>NC_081348.1:65879749-65936668 GCF_029784015.1 Lycium ferocissimum | reverse complement strand
TATTAGGTTGATTGTTATTGATTGTGACTTATTTTATTGTCGTGATTAGTCTTATTACCTAAATTGTCGTGTTGACTCTCTCTCATATCGGACACGTATCATCGAAGAAAGGAAGGATAATGAGTTAGACTGAATGTTGATATAAACTTATGACAAGACATAGATGAAAACTAGGTATATGATTATTTCCGTTGATGATAATATATAGAAAGTCGGGAGCTTCGGTGATACAAGACCTAGTCTGAGGCGTACTTGCTATATGAGAAGTAAAGAGGACATAGACTCTTATGTTGGTTGAGAAGGTTTGTATGATTCATTTCATGGTTGAGTTAATCCAAGTCTTGATATGACTTATGGCTTTATGACTTGTACATTCACCGTGGCTTTATTGATTGCATTGATTTAGCATGTTTACACTCATTTATGCATTCATGCACTTATACATGATGAAAACGGTTCGAAAACGATTCATGAAAGACTTGTGGCATGATGCCTTATGTTTGACATTGATATTGCCAATTTTTCATAGTCCGTAAATACTAATGAAGCTGGAATACGTTGGACATACATTGTGATGTGAAATTAGTGAAGAAGTTAATATAATCTTCTTGTTGAACTTATGATACTATTTGATACATGGTACTCGATGAATTGATCATTGAGAGTGATATGACATCGTTACTATATATATAAAAGGTACATTTGACCGAGGGTGAGGATGTGACCTAGATATAAGCTCGTGGTCGGAGGTTCATTCCGGAAACGAGGAATACATTGATGTAGCTGCGTCGGTTCGTTTCGGAGCGGAGGATTTATGGCTCGGGTCGAGGAGTATTTGACGAGTGGCACATGGACACCATGGGTCCTCGGCAGTCATGACTACGGCAATGACATCGGTTAACGTGTGTACGGTTCGAGTGATTGGCCATTGTAGCGCATAAATCATATTTTGCGTTGTACATCATCACATTTTGTCTGCATTATGATATGCTCTGTTGGTTCTAATTTTGGTATGGATGTTGAATGCTTATTGTGATATAAATATGATCATTGGTGAGTCAAATTGTGGATTAGTGACTCTACCTAGGGTGAACTTGGACTTGTGATTATCGGTGAGGTTATTGAAACTTTACGGACTTGTGGTTTAGAAGCTTATCTTAGGATGTAACTTCTATTATGGGATATTTTGTGACTTGGATTTAAGTATTAAGTGTCTATCTGTTTATCTTGTTGATTTTATACTTATATGCGTGAACTAATCTTAGTCGGCTTTATGATGCTTACCGGTACATAATGTTTGTCTTGATACTACCTTCTTCACCCTTTTTGAGTGCGGATTATTGTTCAGGCTTTCATCAGGCTACGTCTCTAGCTTGAAGCTAGTTCACTCGATCGAGATCCGAGGGTGAGCTTCTACCCATGCCATGCCGCCGAAGATCTCTCTTTCCGGATGTCTAATTTCATTAGACATTATTTGTTATTATATTTGAGATATACTTCATTCTTTAGACATTATTGGTTAGAGTCCTTATGCGATGACTTTGGATGCAGGGGTGTAATAGTTAAATTCGGCAACACATGTACTATTTATTATTTATGATTTGGAAGACTATTTCTTCATTCACGTGTTCATTGATTGTTTAAGTATTAATGATTTAAGAAGTTAAAATTGGCTAGTGATCAAAGGGTTAACGGGCAAGGTTCGCCCTACTAGCGATAATAAAGTAGGTGCCCACGCACAATCGGTAACAGGTCTTGACAAAGGGTATATCCCGCTTTTCATTTCATACCAAACGACCCTTTTCCTCACCCACTTCTCTCTGTTCCCTTTTCTTCGTAAAAACCTAAATCGCCACATCTCTCTCCTTCTCTCTCGTCCCAAAAATGGTAAAATCGCAATTATGTGTTTTTTATAGCTTTTCCTTTATTATTTACGTGTAACAAATTAATTCAAAGGTTGTTTCTTTTGATCTTGCCCAAACACTAATAGACTTTTCTTTTTAAAATTATTCAGTCAAAAGTTGATTAACATTGTCTTATTTATTGTACTGTGTTCATTTTGCTCGATTTTCATTGGTTGGGGATGGGTGGGTTGGATCGAGTCCAACGAGGCTCAGATCTGACCATTCATTTGTTGTTGCGATCGTTTTAAGCCATAGATTTTGTTTTACAAGTTTAATTTCTAGGAGAAATTAGTTTGTCCTATAGGTATTTTTGAGGTTTTCAACAATTTTGAGGTTCTATAAATAGAACCCCACCCTCGCGATGAAAAGTTAAAAAATTAGGAGAAAACCTAGAAGCTAGAACTTTGAGTTTAAGATTCCTCAGTATAAAATTTTAAACTTTGACTTAAAAGTTAAGGTTTTTCTTAGTTCTAAAATTTATTTTCTTGCTTGTTTTGTGTCGGTGTGGCTTAGTGTGGGATTTGGAAGCACAAAAAGGCCTTCAAATTCAATCTTGTCCAGGGCTGCGCTTAAAAAAAGGTAACATTTTAATATTGTTGCTTATTTTTGTTAATTTTTAGTAACTTTGTTATGTGATAATGGTCTGTTTGATGTTAGTTTTATTGTTAGATTGTCTTGGGTTTAATTAAGTGGTGATATGATGCCCTAAGTGATGTTTAAGATTCATTAGGAGTTTGAAATAGAGATCACTTTCTTACCTTCATAAATGACATGCTTAACCTTAATAGTGGTTGTTAATATGGACAGATAGGTAAGCCTAGATAATTTTATGGATGTTTCTCTATAGATAGAGATGTACGGTACATTGTATGGTTTATTAGATGCTAAAGTTCCTGCTTGGCTGCTCCATTCTTCAAACATGATAAAAATGGTTATGTGATTAATAATAGTAACAGGTTACCTTCTAGACTAATATCAATCCTGTTTGAATGTAAGAGACGCACTTAAGAACTGTGATGATCTATCTTGAGTAGTTTAAGGTAGTTGTTAGCTTTCTTGATGAGATTATTGGAATCGTCAATCTGCCTTTCCTGAGTCTACATACTTTTTTTATGACATGATTTGTTGTATAAGCCATGATAAGGATAAGTAAAGGATCATGACTGGACTAAAACAAGGCTTAAAGAGTCTAGGCTTACTTATATGAGTCTTATGAGGTGGTCAAGGCACTAGAATGAGATTGAATGAGGTTGATTGCATTTGAAGGTCGGTCTACTTAAGACCTAAGTCTGTTTAAATATGTCTGGATTAGCCTAAAATAACTTTTAATAGATGTATGCTATACATTGAAGGCGAGTATGAAACAAGCAGACCTCTAGGACATGATATAGGAGTCTTAAAAGGAAGATTGGTAATAAGGTCTATTTGTTTGGTATAATATGTTGAGTAGTGGTCACTAGAGGTTGATATTGGCTTATGAAGTTGTAAGATCATTCAAGATTAATTAGGACACCTAGATACAACTAGATGATTATGTGTCATGATTGTTCATTTAAACGAGAATCTAGTCTTGATTTTATGTCCTGAGGACCGTCCTCTCTATATTTCCCAGGTTCATGCTTGAGTCTTCAAAGGCGTCTAGTGAGACTAAAAAGGGTGATTAGATCCTGATATGCTCTTTGACTATTAAAAAATAATTAATCAATCAATGAAAAGGAACTACTTGACACTAAATATTGGTGTTGTTCTAAACTTAAGTTTATAAGGGATAAGATGTCAAGTTTTTTTTAAAAATAAAAAAATAAAAAAAAGAAGTGATGTCTAAAAGGAGTTCAAAACAGCTTTCATAGTTAAGGTCCTAGGTTGAGTTGATTGAAATTGTTAACTTGTGTGGTCAACTAGGTGTTTAGTTGGAATTTAATCTAAAGGCAGTGTCAAAATAATCTTAACCACAAGGTCTTTGTGGTTGTCACTGGGCATGAGGATGAGGTAAAGGGTTGAGGTTGCCTTAGGAAAGTAAAAGGTGAGCTTAGGAATGAACTGGAGGTAATGACCAGTGGGGCCTTTATTCCCTTTTCTTGAAAGCAAGACTCAGGAAAGGGATGGGGAGGTGATGACCTCAAGTAATGTCTGTTTCTCTTCCGGAGACCTTGAGGTTTCCTTTTTCTCTGAACCTCATTCCCATGGGTACATGTGACCCACGAAGGGTCTTATGTTTGGATTAGGAGAAGTTTACCATGCCTGGGGGGACCTTTGAGATTTTATGCTATTAAAACCTAGTTAGAACAAAGTGTGAGGGTTTGTGACATTCTTTGCATAATTAAAGGGATTAAAAACTTCAATATTAACTAAAGCCCTGGGAGTAAGTCATTTATCAGGAACTGGATTCACGTCTTAGAGTTCAAAACTTCTATCTTTGTATTGTTTAAGAATGATTATGTTCAGTGAAAACCTGTATGATATATTTATGCTTGAACTGTCTGTGTTGTGTCCTAGTCATAGTTTGAATCTAGAAAGAGGACATTTTTAGTTAAGATAAGATTGGTGGGAACTCTTGCTTTTGAACTTGAATTGTTACATTTAGCCCTTACTATGCATTATGGTGTAACTTGCATTGAGAAGATGAGGTTATGTTCTTTTAATGAGGTTTGTCTCACTCATTAGTGTGTTTAAAGTCATATCGTGTTTAGAACTGTAGGATGAAACAACTAAACACTGAGTCTGTGTCAAATAATGAATAAGTGATAAGTTGGAATTGGTCTAATATTATTGTTAAGGATGTTGTGAGTGTTCTCAGGCAGCCTGTGAACCACTTGGCATAGGGTGGTCTTTTCAAAGACACCTCAAAAAGAGGGCGGGGAAGAGTCAAGCTTAGCTTGATTCATAGTACCTACCCTCCAAATGAGGGGTGTCATGACACAGTCTATGAACCATGGGGGGCATTCCTATCATGGGGGTGCCTTGATCTTCCTTGATCTCACCATTTTATCAAAGGTTGGAAATAGAAAAGGGATGGGAAAAAAATTAACTTTTCTGGATGTCTAAAGGAACTTAGGAAATTAGGAAGAAGAAATTGGTTGTTTCAATAGGTTGATTTTTGGTTTCTTTCTAAGGGAGGTAGATTAATTTGAAGCTGTTGGCAATAAGTGTTCTTTCAGAAGTTAAGAAAATTCTGAATCATAAAAAGTCATTTGGGATCTTGTGTATTTCCTCTTTCTGTGAGGCCTTGTAATAAACATAGCTGCTCCTTTCCTCTTTTACTTAAGTAGCAATCCACATGAAATCTTGCTATATACTTGTTACTATTCTTTGTTGATTAAAACAAAGGATCATCCTTGTGTGTTTTTACGGAAATCTAAATTTGCTCGGTTTTAACTCATTAGTGTTGTATTTAATTTTGACTACTTGGTGTTCCAACCCTTCTTTGGGATCATCAGTTGTAGGACTTTTCTTTTTCTGCTACTCTGTCTTTGTCTTTGTGTTATTGCATTAATCAAGTTCTCACCTTATTTCTATGAGAATGTTTGCTAATATGTGAAGGTTTGGTGAATCATTTACCTGACATGTATAGGAGTTAAGTTAGACTTGAACTAGCTTTAGTTTTTATATTTGGACACTGTTCTAAGGAGCAGGGACTAACTAGGTGAATGGAATGATCTTGAGTCTAAATTCAAACCAAAGAGTATGACTATACACAAAATATGCATAGATTAATGAAAAGGAAGAGGGATATACATATGGTATACACTTGATATACCCATCACATGTGTATATCATAGTATACTATGTGTATATAAAGCAATAGGTCAGTCATAAATAGGGTGTACGTGAATGAATAGAGGAGATAGCAACCTCACTTAAGCATTAAGTTGTCAAAAAATGAATCTCCCTTTTATAGGGTGTATGATTAACTAAGAATGAATAAAAGAAAAAGAGGATGGGTTTGTTTGTAACAACGTTGATTAAGTGTTTTGAAGTTTTGATATGTTTATTCTCATAAAAATGGATTTCCCTTTTTATGACTTTGAGTTTATTTGGGCTATTGTTTGCAATTAAATTATTCCCATATTAATTGTGCACGATTATGGGCATGCAATACTTGGGGATTTGGGGGTCACGGGTCTTGAATTCCCTTGGAACTTGCAGGGTTGCGACATAGGAATATGAGTGGTGATAGCCTTTTCCCTTGCATGGTATAAGTCCCAAATCAGTGAGGCCAATATAATACAATCGAGTGCCTTAATTGTGTACCTTGTAACAAATTTGATATATATACATTTATATGTATAATGATACATATGATAGGATTAGTAAATATAGACTAACCTCGGTCCTTTTTCTTTTCCTCCTCTCACTGCATGGCCATTTGGGGGGAGGTCCAGCCACCCTATTGGGCCAAAGGCCCAATAGGAAAGTTCTTTCAAAATTATTGAGTCCGAGGAAAGAAAGGGAAGCTAATATATATTGAAGGCCCAATCATAGGTGAGAATGACATGAAGGCCCAACCATGGGTAAAAATGGTTAACTAGGGGTTTGGTACACCCTTAGTCTATCCCTCATCCATTAATTAAATTATGCAGTTTCCTTTGTTGTTAAAATGTCATATTGTATTTGTATTTGTAAAACAACCCACACTATTATTGGAATCAGTTATGGTTTGAACTAGATATCTTGGGAAAACGGTACATTTGCCATTTAGTTCGACTTTAGGTCCCCACACGATTTTAAAAAAACCAGGCTTATTATAAACAAGTTTTGAAAAGATAAAAATTGCTAAGTAGGTAAAATCAGTGAAAAAGAATGAAAAGGTTTACCTCATTATGAAATATTGCTACCATGTTCCTAAACAAAGAAAAAACCAAGTTGAAGTTTTTTTTTTAAAAAACCAAAAAACGTTTTCTTTTTAAAACTCAGTTTTCTGAAAGATTTCTTTTAAGTCCAGGCAGAAAGTGATTTCAAATTACGCCTAAATGTAGTATATATTTAAATACCAGGAGCAAGTTTTCTCTTTGGACTAGGCCCAATCAAAAAGTCAGGAATTTTGAGGCTTAAGACCCACATAAAATTGCATTTTTCAACCCCACTTAACCAGATTTTCATAAAAGAATGGAAAGGCTGTTTTGGGCTAAGCCAAGTAACAAAAAGGAAAACGGAATTTTGGCCTAAGGTCCAACAGATCTAAACACTCAATTTTTAACAAAAGGAATAAAATTTGGGCCAAAGCCTACATAAAATATTATCCTTTCATTTGCAGATATTGGGCTTTAAGTTTTAAATTCCAGGACCAAAAAAGTTAGTTGGATTATATAAGCAAACTTCTTAAAAAATAAAATCCGTATAAATCATTTGTAAACATAAAGTTTTAGATAAGGACATTCTAAAAACGTATTAAATGGATTAACCCGACCCATGTATGAGTCAAGCATGAACAAAACTCATTTATCCCATACTTTAAAATAAATGAACTTTTTATCTTTACAAAACCACTACTCACTACAAAAAAAAAAGTAATTTGCGGAGGTTGAAAGTTACAATTCGCGGGGGGTTTAGCCTTCACTAATTGCTTGAGGAGGCTAAAACCCCCACAAATTGTAATTTTCAACCTCCGCAAATTACCCTTTGTTTTGTAGTGATTATCCTTATATATATAAAAAGGAACTAGTCATATCTGGATATTATAAATCCGAACCTAAATACCCTATATGTAAAGGGAATACATTCAATCTTTTCAAAATGATATGAAAATGACAGATTTTTATAAATGCGGGAAATAAACACCAGATAAACAGTTCATGCAAATACTCATACATTGGAATTCGAAGGTCAACCGTATAGTACCGATCCTTAATACTAGGGTACCTAACACCTTCCCTAGGGGATCACCAGAACCCATATCTAAAACTTTGGATTAAGAAGGATTTTCACGGTGTATGAAAACTCTTCAAAACTGGTTTCCTAATTTCCTAAAAATTAGGTGGCAACTCTTTTAAAACAAAGTCCGAAAGAGCACCAAAGAGTTCGAAGTAGCTTTTCCGAGCGCTAACCCCGCTCGCAAAAATGCGAACCGTTACAGATGGCGACTCTGCTAGGGACTTAAAGGTTCTAGCCATAAAGATTCGACTATAATATGAGTATATTTTCTTTGACTGTTTATGTGTTTACTTTTCCGCAATTATCAACTGTCATTGCATGCATATCATAATTTCGCCACTCCTGGCATTTATTTTACACTTTGTTCCAAAGGCGACTTTGCGGAGCAGGCAATTGTTACTTTAGTATAAAACCAAAATATTTCTTTTGGAACCGTTATGAGGCGAGGTTGGTTCGCGATCGTCTAACAGCCCTAACGGTTCAGCCCCAGTTGTCCGCTCGGGTTCCCGGTCTTTTGTGAAAATTCCACTCTAGTAAAAACTAGGATAGAGATAAGACAAATCCCTATTGAACTAGTGCATTCATACCTAGATGAGCTTTGGGTATCTCAGACCTACCTAAAGCTCATTAAGAGAGACCACCTTGTGTTCAGACGGTCTATGAACTGAAGAGCACTGCATTTCATTTATGTGCTATATGGAAGCATGTTTGTGACTATGTGATGAACTATTGATCCTGTGGGGATGAGGGAATCTTAACCGTGTTTTGTTTTGCAGATCGAAGGCTGAATTCGTTTTGACATAGTTACCGAGGCTTCGAACTTGTTGAGAGCTTGGTAGGAATGGTTGGATGATACTCATTGAAGGAAATTTAGCTGCACTCTAGGTCACCTACTCTCTATCATGACAATGAAAGGTCTTCCGGAGCTAATAGAGGTATTGGCCGGACATTGGGATGACAAGGAAATGTTGTTCCACTTCGGTGATATCGAAATGACTCCGACCCTGAAAGAGATTAGGGATGCCATAAACAGCAATGGAACCTATCTAAGGAGATGACACAAGCGCATCATAACTTATTATTCCCACAAAGGCCTACCGTTGGCCAAATCATGAAGTTTCTTGCATTGACTGAGGCGCCCTGGGCACAAGGACCCACTGTAGCCTTTAGGGATCTTTACCGGAGATTCGGGATGTCACCGGGCATACTCTGTACCAGAGGGAGGTCAAGAGTAGAGAAGAATGGAATACTGTCAGACCTTTGGCGTTTTCCATAGCCTTACTAGGCATTATGGTATTCCCGAAGAATGAGTCACTGGCCATAGACACCCGAGTGATCTACTTAGACCATGCTATCTTCTATGGTATAACCAAGGATCATGAAACAAGATACTTTGACCTGGAACCCATCATCCTGGAGGACATTTTTCGGGCTTTAGAAAAATGTCGGAGTTATTTTCGATACTTCCAAGGGTGTAACATGTTGCTACAATGGTGGATTATCAAACACATTAACATGGCTGAAGGAGTCCAGTATATGAGTAATAACAACAAGATAGACAGCCTCACAAATTACTGTTCGAACCTTGGTTACATGTCCAAAGGGGCGTGGGCTCGCTTCTTCGCAAAGTTGACTGAAGATAGGAGCCAGTGGATGTTCCCTGACTTCTGAGGGCATAGTGGTTCGGGCAAAATTGCCCATTTTTGCCATTAGTCGGAGTTCGAGGAATCCGTCCTTATTATCCTTCTCGGGTTTTAAGGCAATTTGGTAGAAGGCAAGTAATACCCCAAATGGGGAACCCCGAACAATTTATCATTGAGTATACCAAACAGAAAATTAAGAATACCGGTACGATCCTCAGGGAATGGAATGGGCGTGTGAGTTGGGGTCCAGATACTTTAGCTCCAGACAAGTTCGAAGCAGGGTGTGACCCAGGATATTATGAGTGGTTACAGGGATTCTTGGCCCTTGCATCCGTCCTACGGCCCACACTTCATGACGATGCCCGAGAAGAGGAACGTTTGAAAGAATGTTTGGAAAAAACAGATGAGCACTTGACCAAGATCTTGGAAGAAACATACCCGGTGATAGTCAGAATGGAGATGTATCAAGCACGACTCCGGATTCAGACCACCCTTCGGAGGGTCAAAAAGGCCAAAACAAGCCAGGCCTCAACATTTGCCGCTGGAGGAGGACCCTACTGATTTATTACTTTATATCAAGCCCTATGTCTGCTTCATCATCTTTATAATCCCTTTGGGGAAGATATTTTTATTATTTATTAACTAATGATAATTTTTCAGGGCAATGGTTAATCTTCACAAATGGCACTTACATGTTTCAAGAGATTAAGAGAGCATTAACTCAAAAAGGCCTTAGGAACGCGAGTAGTATAAATACCTGCAAATTACATGAATACTTGCTACATGCTTCACATGACTACTTGCTACATGCTTCACATGACTACTTCTTATGTGTGTTTTAATATATTAAAGCTTGAGTATGATTGATCGGGTGATCTAAACCACATACCCAAAAGAAAAACCACAAAGCTTAAAACTTACTCGAATTTATATCCACTAAAGGTTGACTTACAATGGCGAACCAAGGAGAACAAGAAGTGCGAACTTTGGGAGAAAAAACCGAGGCACTGAGGGATAAGGTGCTACAAATGGAACAGCACCTCCAAGAAATAGGAAAGAAAATCGAGGAGGTAGACAGATTGCTGGAAATGGTTGGGAACCCGCTACAAGGCATACCCCAAGAGAAATATTACGGGAATGTCCCGGAAGAAGTGAGAGATTTGGTACTGAATTATATACCCTTAGAGAGGAGGCCTATGACGCCTAGAGAAGGGACTCTAGAAGGAGTAAATGAAAACCAAGGGGCTAGGTTAGACCCGTGGGTGATGGAATCGGACCTGCAAGAAGAGTCGGAGCCTCAACAGGAAGCCTCCGAACCCATTGAGAAGGAAGAACCCCTAGAGGAAGAAGAACTAGAAGAGGAAGAAGAAGAACCCCAAGATATGGAGGAAGAAGAATTGGAGCTTTTCGGCATAGAGGTCGAGGGAGAAGAGGAACCATTTGAGATGTTTCCCGAGTTTCAAGAAGAAGAGAATGATGTGAATGATGAATCTGACTACTATGCCCAAACCGACCAGGGATCTGACTTCTATGCACCCTCGCCCATAATGGTACCTGCGGCCTCTACTATGGCATCAGAGAATTTTGGGAGGGCTAGCCCTTCCGAACCCGCCTGGTTGGGCATAGCCTTCAACGCCTATTTCTCCCCATTTAGAGTGGCCCCACGGCCCGTCACCTATAAGGAAGTGTTTGAAAAGATAGTCGCTACGGGAGTGTCTTGCACCATTAGGGCTAGGTTGCCTCCGCCCGATTTGGTGTATGCATACAAAAGGTGCCCGTTTCACCGCAACCAGGCGGGTCATACCCTGAATGAGTGTTTGGGATTAAGGAAGAGAATTTGTAGCTTGATCGATGATAGGAACATTGGGACTTTATGGGGGCCATACGCCTTGCTAGTCCAGGACCCTATTATCTCTAGAGAAGGGGTCACCGCTGGTCCTCAAATCTGGCGATATGATTTCACAGTCTTTGAGAAATTGTACCCCCACATCTTCTCAACTTTAGCTACTTTAAGAAAGATCAGACCCGTGGAACCTGCCCACGAGCCCACGCCATTAGGGCTCAACAGGAACAAATTTTGCCTGTATCATACTGGAGCTATGGGGCATGACATAGAAGAGTGTTACGTGTTCAAGCTCGAGCTCGAGCACAAGATCAGTACAGGAGAGATCTTGGTCATCCTCCCACCACAGTACTGAGAAGAAAGGAAAATGAGAGAGCGAGTTCGTAAGGACAGCGACTCGCGGAGCTATATTTTTGGGTAGATATTAGGTGTCCCCATTTTGCACGGAAAAAGCTACCACCCTCCCCCATAAACATTGTAAGAAACCGCACTGACCTGACGTCCCTATGGAGGGATACGCGGGAAGCCTTAGCCGGGCCTGGTCTTTGGATGTGTTTAGTTAGGGTTAGCCCAAAGGATATTTAGGGAAAGCGTATATCTTTCTTTTGTAAATGAATTAAGATAGGGCCTAATTTCCCCTGGTGTGATACGTAGGCAGTCTACGTAAGACTCGGCCCTTATATGATATAAATTATAATACCCCCCCCCCCCCCTCAATTTGTTTAAATTCTATAACGAAAGGGTTTGCCAAAGTAAGTCAGCCACAAAGCCCATTGGACCGAGATGCACCCAAACATAAAAGCCTCATAAAAGTCCGAACCTTTAGAACAAAGGATTAAAAAAAAAAGCAAGCTTTAATATATCACTTTATGTGCTATGTGCGCTTTAAATATCAATATGTGATATTTACCTTTATATTTTATGTCAGGTAACTAACTTTATCTACCGTTGAGTTATTCTTATCTTATAGAACGAGGCCGATTAGCGTAGTACGAAAGCTGGCATACTTCACGAGATCCAATGCCGTGTTAGCATCCCTCTCAGATAAAGGAAAAGAAAGATGACTGGTACACCCGATAATGGAAATGAGCTTGTTCTCCATGACGGAGATGCCCAAGACCCACAGGAAGTATAATCTCAAGAAGATGTGATCGCAACATTACTAACTGCCGTCACGGACCTCTAAGTAAAGGTGGGTAGGAATGAGGCAACCAATGCGGATAAGGATGCCTCGATGGAAGGAAAGGAGGCCTCTTCCTCCCTTCCTTTCACTGAGCTCCTCAATGCCCAATAATTTTCCTATATATCCACCAAGAACCATCCCACCTCCACCAAACTTCACTAACCCTAGCCACACTGGTCCCTCTCATCGCACCCCACCACCAACAAAATACACCCAAATCCGAGGGACTACTCACTCCGTCCTCTCTTACCAGGTTCCCCGGTCGATAGTCATCAATCCGGTAAACCAAGTACGTGTTCCAGCCCCGACAACCGAGCAAACCACCACTATCCCAGTCGACCATCCCACCCACCATGTATCCTTCTTTACTCTCAATATCCCAAGTGAATTCTCCCCAGGGAATAAAGAGCTAGATCATTACGAAGAAATGGAGAGGGCCTGGAATGACGAACAGGATAAGCGCAAGAAAGATATGAAGAAGAAGATGGAGGAGTCACTAGAAAAATCCAACAGGTCCGCAAGGAAGGCTACGGGCCTGTCACGACTTGACTAGGGGCCATGGCGGGTACCCGGGGCTAACCACCGAGCACCGCTCATACCATTACCCATCGTACTCATCAAGCGTTCATTCATAAATCTTATACTCAAGTCATAGGAAAAATCTTTTTTTTTTCACTTCGAAACATAATTACCTTTATATACATAGCCCTTCGGCTATCAAAATAGTGTGCATACAATAAGGACATCGTAAGACCATACTACCCACACATACGCATCTACGAGCCTCTACTAGAGTACTAGATATATGGACGGGACAGGACCCCGTCATGCCCAAAACATATATATACACAAAAGAATAAATCAATGGCACCTCCGGAATAATGGGGTGCTCTCAAAGTCTGCTAGTAGCTCCTACGAGTCTGGATCACCTCCCTGCCTACCTGTGGGCATGAACACAGCGTCCAAAGAAAACGGACGTCAGTACGAACATTGTACTGAGTATGTAAGGCATCAACAATAATAATACATCAATGAAATAAGGAAGCATCAAATGAGGAGCAACCTGTAACTGACTATCAATTATAAAAGAAATAATGCATGCTGGCTTACTCCATAATCGTCATCATATCATGTATGCATATATGTATAAGCTGCCCGACCATATAGGTACGGTGTGATAATCATTAGCCCGCGTCCAGGCCTCCCGCATCCGGGGTACCATCTCATGCCGCCCACTAGTGGTGTCTGCCCATGCCATCTAGACATAGTGTATACGCTGCTCGCCTTAACGGTGTCTGCCCGGCCATATAGGCGCTGTGTGATATCATCAACATGTACTCGTCATAATGCATGTGTAGAACTCAAAGACAACTATACTTTATCGAGGTGACATAAGGTCGTGAACCCCCGATTCCATAATGGAGCATTCATAAGCATTCTGCCTCACCTTGAAGGAATTAGCATATAAGGCTAGTGTATATAATAAACAACATCAATGGATCGTAGTTAACATCATTAGCTTTGTAGAAACATCTTATCGTTAACTCTAGAATCTTTGTACTTAAGCTCATCATCATCATGTTTATAATATCTCTTACCTTTAACGCATATGGCTATTCATGAACATAGACTCTTAGTTTTCCGGGATATAGGAAATTCATGGAGAAGGAGGGAAGATCATGCCATAAGATTCATGCCTTAGAAAGAAAGGACTAGCCTCACATACCTTTTCCTTTAGCTATTCTACCGCTTGATCATTCTCCTTCAATGCTCACGTCTTTACCTTCATGGGAATTCGTATTAACATTAGCTAAACGATTATAAGAACGTGCTTACTAAAGCTAGAGAATATTGGGCAGCATTTCCTTTGTTTATACAACTTTTCTCATATCACATATCAACTCCCAAACATCCATAACAATATTCACAATATTATAAGCAACAATCATCATTCATCTATATTATCCACATTTCTCAATTTCACTTCAATTTCTCCATAATTATGGTCATAGTTCACTATTGCATTTTCTCACATATAATACTTATCCCATGTTCTAAGTGTCACTTATAGCATACTTACAATCACAACATATCAATATTCATGACTCATTCCAAACTACTACTCAAAATCTTATTATTCCTATCTTTGTGACCCATTTTCTATCTCCTTCCATAATCTAAGTCTCTCAACCTCTCATTACCTTAAACAACATGAAAAGAGCATAAAACTTACCTTATATAGTGTAGGAATAAGCCTTGAGTGGAAATACTTCTCTTGCACCAAAACCCTAGTTCACTTCCATTGGAATTCCTTGGCTTGGATAAACTTGAATGTGTTTCATACACTTGATTTTGTTGGTTTGATGAAGTTGATCATCAATTTCTCTTAGGTTCTTATGGATGAAGAGTGGAGAGTTCTCTAGAGTGTTCTTGAGATATGGAGTGAAAAATGGAATGAAATAAATGAGGTTGGTGGTCCTTATATCAACTTAAAAATTTGACCCGACTCGGACATACGGACCAACATACGGTCCGTATCTTTTATACTGGCAGTATGTCTGGCCGCATGTTTGGTCCAGTGAAGGTCCCATTCGGGTAGAACATACGGCCGGACATACAAACAAGACATTTTATACGGCGCATGTTGGACCGTATGTTGCCCAACTTTCCGGAATTCATTCTCGTCAGCTCGTTTGATCTCCAATCCTTATGGAACATTCTTAACACTTGTTTAACACCTCATTAACGATCTAATGGATGTTATAGCTCTTCTCCAAAACATCATTAAGCTCTCATTAATTCGTTACTCGTTAATCTTGCCCGACACACAACATATACCTTGCCTCCCTTATAACTCCCGTCTCCTACCTCGAATGTCTTTGAAATCTCATTTCGAATCATCAAATGTTATTTCTTACTTATCAAGACATCATATACTTTGTACCCTTCATTAGTCTATTCACTGTACGTTAACGGAAAATTTTCAAGGTGTAACATTCTTCCCCTCTTTTTGGAACATTCGTCCTCAAATATTAAGCACTCGAGAATTCTACGAAAATTTCGCCAGAGTTTTCCTTGTAATATGGCACTACCATCCTGTCACAACAGCCCACAATAACATTGCCTCACAGGGCCACAACACAATAGCAATATAAGTTGGCCACACATGACCCATATGCATAAAAAAAAAAAAACATACATACCTCATAATCTCGATGTTTCATCATGGATCTCTTCCGGGGGCTGAAATAAGTGCGGGTATTTGGATTTCATACTCTCTTCCGCTTCCCAAGTCATTTCTTCTCTGTTGTTATTTCGCCATAAGACTTTAACTGAGGCTACTTCCTTATTTCGGAGTCTCCGTACTTGCCTGTCTAATATGGCAATGGGCACTTCTTCATAGATTAGCTTTTCTGTCACTTGAACATGATCTATTGGAACAATCCTCGTAGGATCTCCAACACACTTGCAGAGCATTGAGACATGAAAAACTGGATGGACCGATTCAAGTTCTGGAGGCAAGTCCAATTCATAAGCTACTTGACCCACCTTGCGGATAACCTTATAGGGTCCAATGTATCGAGGACTTAACTTTCCTTTCTTATCAAATCTCATCACTCCTTTCATTGGTGACACCTTTAAGAATACCCAATCATCAACTTCAAATTCTAAGTCTCGCCGGCGGTTGTTCGCATAAGATTTTTGACGACTTTGGGCTGTCAACAATCGATCTCGGATCACCTTGACTTTTTCTACTGCTTGTTGAATCAACTCAGGGCCTATTAGCTGTACTTCTCCTATTTCAAACCATCCACTTGGAAACCTACAATTCCTTCCATATAAAGCTTCATACGGAGCCATTTGAATACTGGAATGGTAGCTGATATTATATGCAAACTCAATAAGGGGTAAGTGGTCATCCCAACTACCACCGAAATCTAGAACACATGCTCGTAGCATATCTTCCAAGGTCTGAATGGTACGTTCGGCTTGTCCATCAGTCTGCGGATGAAATGCCATGCTAAGCTTTACTTGAGTACCTAGGCCTTCTTGGAAAGATTTTCAGAACTTGGCTGTAAATTGCGCTCCTCTATCCGTGATAATGGATATCGGAATACCATAGAGTCGCACAATCTCCTTGAGATACAACCTTGCATAATCTTCTGCTGAGTATGTGGTTCGATTTGGAAGAAAATGCCGTTTTCGTGAGTACGTCCACGATCACCCATATAGAATCATATTTGCCTCGGGAACAGGGTAATCCCATAACAAAATCCATGTTGATCACTTCCCATTTCCAAGTAGGGATTTCCATTGCTTGCAACAATCCTCCTGGCTTTTGATGTTCGATTTTCACTTGCTGGCAATTTGGACATTGGGCTACAAATTCTGCTGTGTCTTTCTTCATTCCATCCCACCAATAAATTAACATGAGATCATGATACATCTTTGTCGTTCCTGGATGAATCGAATACCGAGAATAATGAGCTTCTTCTAGAATTCGACAACATAATTCTGCAACGTTCGGAACACATAGCCTGCCTCGGTATCTAAGAATTCCATCCGGAGAAGTTTCAAATGGGGACTTATCTTTTTCATGAAATGTATTTCTATAATGGCTCAACTGAGGAACTTCATATTGACGCTCTTTCACTTCCATATTCAGGGACGAAACTGTGGGATTATTAATACCAATTCCTGCACTACCTACATCAATTAGACGTACTCTAAGATTAGCTAGTTGGTGGAGCTCATGAATCAATTCTTTCTTCTCCGAAGGAACTTCACATAGGCTGCCCATTGATCAGCGGCTAAGCGCATCAGCTACTACATTTGCTTCCCGGGGCGGTATAAAATACTCATATCATAATCTTTCAATAATTCTAACCACCGTCTCTGCTGCAGATTCAACTCCCTCTGTTTGAAAATTTATTGAAGACTCTTGTGATCTGTATAGATATCAACATGCACACCATACAAGTAGTGTCTCCACATCTTTAATACATGAATAACTGCAGCCAATTCGAGATCAAAAGTTGGGTAGTTCTTGTAATTGATCAAACAAATCATCAATCCTTGGGAGAGGATATTTGTTCTTTATCGTCACCTTATTCAACTGCCTATAATCGATACACATCCGTAAGGAACCCTCTTTCTTTCTCATAAATAGGTCTGGTTCTCCCCACGGTGATGAACTGGGTCTAATAAATCCCTTCTCAAGCAAATATTTCAACTCGGCCTTTAGCTCTTTCAATTCTGCCGGAGCCATTCGGTAAGGAGGAATAGAAATAGGCTTGGTGTCCAGCAACACATCAATAGCGAAATCAATCTCTCTTTCCGGAGGAAGGCCTGGAAGTTCATCTGGAAATACATCCAAAAATTCATTCACTACCGGAACGGATTAGAAAGTCGGTGGCTTTGCTTCGGTGTCATGAACTCGGACTAAGTGATAAATATAGCCCTTACTTATCATCTTTCTTGCCTTAAGGTAGGAAATAAACCTACTCCTGGGAGATGCTGTGTTACCCTTCTATTCAAGCATGGGCTCTCCCGGAAATAGAAATCGAACTACTTTCATTCGGCAATCAACATTAGCATAACATGAGGCTAACCAATCCATACCCATAATCACATCGAAATTTAACATTTCCATTTCTCAACTAAATCGCCTTTAGTGCGGCGGTCGCATATCACAATTACACAATTTTCGTACACTTGTCTAGCTATCACGGGATCACCAACCGGAGTAGATACCTCAAAAGGTTTAATTGGCTCGGGTTTCAGCCCCAATACGACCAAGTAACATACGGAGTAATATAAGATAGGGTAGAACTCGGATCTTTCAACGCATACACATCATGGGAAAATACGGATAATATACCGTAACCACATCCGGGGAGGACTCAAGATCCTCGTCATTCGGCTAAAGCATGCGTACGGGCCGAGTGGCACCTGGTAGATGCTCCCCCTCGGCCTCTACCTCGGCTCTTCGGAATACGAGAGTCTGCCCTACCGGGCGCACTGAAGAAGAACCAGCCGCTGATCCTATGGGCTGGACCCTAACTCTACCACTCATCGATGGGCAATCTCGTATCATGTGCCCAACCTGGCCACAGACATAGCAAGCATCTGAACCTTGGCGACACTGTCTGGAATGTAATCTACCGCACTGGCTGCATCGCAGTACTGGGGGTCTCCTCTGGCTATAATCTCCCCCAAACTGAGAACCTGAGGCCCTCGAACTCTGACCCTGTCCTAAACGAAAGGAACGATCAAGCCTCCTACCCGTAAATCGTGGAGGTGCACTAGTCACCGACTGGCCTGAGTGTCTATAATGTGACTGCCTCGATCCCCCTCTGTAGTCGCTAGCGGCACCCATAGATCTGGCCCTCTTATTTTGTCCTCGTTCAATATCACGATCACCCCTTTGCGGATGTTGTTGTTCTTCTAGATTCTGGGTATGGGCTTGAATGCGGGAAATATCTATCCCATCTTGCAACGAAGTCGACAAAAAATCCTTAAATAAAGTGGCCCTAGGCCACTCACAAACCTGTGCACCCTCTCTCCTATGTCGGCCACCATAGTCGGAGCATACCTGTCCAAAGAATTAAATTGAAGGCTATACTCCCGGGTACTCATATTTTCTTGCTTTAATTTTAAGAATCTATCCGCTCTAGCTCGGCAGACCTCGGGTGACAAATAGTGGCGGATGAAGGCATCTACAAATTCTTGCCAAACGGGAGGAGGCGCATTCTCTTTTCTTGATGATATCCAATTATTGTACCATAAGACCGCCACATCCCGGAGTCTATACGATGCCAACTCCACAGATTCAGTTTCGGAGGCATGAATAATCTTCAATGTTCTCAACATTTCATCGATAAAACTTTGCGGGTCTTTATCCGGCTTTGACCCGAAGAACTCTGGAGGATTCAAACTCATGAAATCACGGGCTCTAGTACTAACGACCCTGTCGCTTGAACCCGAACCCTGTCGCTGTGCCTGGGCAGCAATTAACTGCGTCAATAGATGAATAGCCTCGGCCACTTGTTGACCCGAAGTAGCCGGTGGAGGAACTGGAGACATAGGAGCTGGAGCTAAAGCTCCCTCTTGTTCTTCTATAATAGACGGAGTAGAAGAGGCATTAGACGGAGCCTCGTTATGTGATTCACCCTCTTCTACATTCATTGGTGGCTCTTTTCTACCCGCCTTTTCATCGTAATCTTGCCCTTCTGGGCGGCTGTAGCTTTTCCCTTTGGCGGCATTTCTGAAATTATAACACACTATTAGCGAGGAGAAAATCTTATACACGGCTCAATCGCACGATCTCATAAGAAGAAGAATGGTCATTTTTCCTAAATGCCCTGTAGCCTCCTGTTTATTATTGTGGCGCGCAACACACCATAAAGAAGACTATACTAGACACGGCTCATAGACACTTCCTAGGACTGAACTGCTCTGATACCACTTTTGTCACGACCCGACTAGGAGCCATGACGGCACCGGGGCTAACCACCGAGCACCGCTCATACCATTACCCATCGTAATCATCAAGAGTTCATTCATTAATCTTATACTCAAGTCATAGGAAAAACCATTTTTGTTTCACTTCAAAACATAATTACCTTTATACATAAGCCCTTCGGCTATTAAAATAGTGTACATACCATAAGGACATCGTGACACCATACTACCCACACATACGCTTCTACGAGCCTCAACTAGAGTACTAGACATATGGACGGGACAAGACCCCGTCATGCCCAAAACATATATATGCACATAAGAATAAATCAATGGCACCTTCAGAATAATGGGGTTCTCTCAAAGTCTGCTAGTAGCTCCTACGAGTCTGGATCACCTCCCCACCTACCTGTGGGCATGAACACAGCGTCCAAAGAAAACGGACGTCAGTACGAACATTATCACCCGACTTATGTAAGGCATCAACAATAATAATACATCAATGAAATAAAGAAGCATCAAATGAGGAGCAACCTGTAACTGACTATCAATTATAAAAGAAATAATGCATGCTGGCTTACTCCATAATCATCATCATATCACGTATGCATATATGTATAAGCTGCCAGACCATATAGGTACGGTGTGATAATCATTAACCCGCGTCCGGGGTACCATCTCATGCCACCCACTAGTGGTGTCTGCCCATGCCATCTAGACATGGTGTATACGCTGCACGCCTTAGTGGTGTCTGCCCGGCCATATAGGCGCTGTGTGATATCATCATCATGTACTCATCATAATGCATGCATAGAACTCAAAGACAACTATACTTTATCAGGGTGACATAAGGTCGTGAACCCCCGATTCCATTATGGAGCATTCATATGCATTCTGCCTCACATTGAAGGAATTAGCATATAAGGTGAGTGTATACAATAAACAACATCAATGGATCATAGTTAACATCATTAGCTTTGTAGAAACATCATATCGTGAACTCTGGAATCTTTGGACTTAAGCTCATCATCATCATGTTCATAATATCTCTTATCTTTAACTCATATGTCTATTCATGAACATAAACTCTTAGTTTTTACGGGATGTAGGAAAGTCATGAAAAAGGAGGGAAGATCATGCCATAAGATTCATGCCTTAGAAAGAAAGGGCTAGCCTCACATACTTTTCCCTTTAGCTATTCTACCGTTTGATCGTTCTCCTCACGTCTTTGCCTTCAAGGGAGTTCGTATTAACATTAGCTAAATGATTATAAGAACGTGCTTACTAAAGCTAGAGAAAATTGGGCAGCATTTTCTTTATTTATACAACTTTTCTCATATCACATATCAACTCCCAAACATCCATAACAATATTCACAATATTATAAGCAACAATCATCATTCATCTACATTATCCACATTTCTCAATTTCACTTCAATTTCTCCATAATCATGGTCATAGTTCACTATTGCGTTTTCTCACATATAATACTTATCCCATGTTCTAAGTGTCACTTATAGCATACTTACAATCACAACATATCAATATTCATGGCTCATTCCAAACTACTACTCAAAATCTCATTATTCCTATCTTTGTGACCCAATTTCTATGTCCTTCCATAATCTAAGTCTCTCAAACTCTCATTACCTTAAACATCATGGAAAGATCATAAAACTTACCTTAGATAGTGTAGGAATAAGCCTTGAGTGGAAATACTTCTCTTGCACCAAAACCCTAGTTCACTTCCATTGGAATTCCTTGGCTTGGATGAGCCTGAATGTGTTTCATACACTTGATTTTGTTGGTTTGATGAAGTTGATCATCAATTTCTCTGAGGTTCTTATGGATGAAGAGTGGAGAGTTCTCTAGAGTGTTCTTGAGATGTGAAGTGAAAAATGGAATGAAATAAATGAGGTTGGGGGTCCTTATATCAACTTAAAAATTTGACCCGACTCGAACATACGGACCAACATACGGTCCGTATCTTTATACTGTGCCGTATGTCCGGGTTGTATGTTCGGGTCCGATGAAGGTCCCATGCAGGCAGAACATAAAGGCGGACATGGCCGCATATTTATAACGAGTATGTTGGACCGTACGTTGCCCAACTTTTCCGAATTCATTCTCGTCGGCTCGTTTGATCTCCAATCCTTATGGAAACTTCTTAACACTTGTTTAACACCTCATTAACAATCTAATGGATGTTGTAGCTCTTCTCCAAAACATCATTAAGCTCTCATTAATTCGATACTCGTAAATCTTGCCCGACACACAACATATACCTTGCTTCCCTTACAACTCCTGTCACCTACCTCGAATGTCTTTGAAATCTCATTTAGAATCATCAAATGTTATTTCTTACTTATCAAGAAATCGTATACTTCGTACCCTTTGTTAGTCTATTCACTGTACGTTAACAGGAAATTTCCAAGGTGTAACAGGGCCGAAGATATGATGACCTTTTGCATGCATCCGGATTTGGACTTATCAGAAGGGTCCAAAATCCCAAAGTTTAAAATGTTTAATGGGACAGGGAATCCCAAAGCACACCTCCATTCCTACTGTGACCAATTGGTCAGAGTAAAGAAAAATTAACCTCTGATTATATGACTATTCAGTCGTTGTCTAATAGGAGAAGCCGCTGAATGATTCATAACCCAAGAAATGCGCCAATGGCTCACCTGGGAGGACATGGAAGAATCCTTCATAGAGAGATTTTGCTATAATAGCGAAACAGTACCCGACCTTTACAACCTTGAAAAGGTCAAACATAAAATTATAAGGAGTGCGCAAACAGGTGGAGGGGCAGAAAACGGCCGTGTGCGACCACCAATGTGAGGGGAGCTAGTCTGGTCTGTGTTCGTAGTCCCGGGAGCTCCGATTTCTACGACGAGAATGTTGTCCATGGGGGGGCCATTTGCTGAGTTGGTCAAAATAGGAGAGGCCATAGAAGATGGTCTCAAATCCGGGAAAATAGTTAGTGTCTTCAACAAGGCATACGGGCAAGCTTTGTGAGGAATCTTAAGAAGAAAGAGGACGTGACAAGCATATCCCACATTCCAAACCCAAGCCCAAAAGAACCACAATCCTCCCACATAACTACGCTCCTCATAAATTACTCCACACCTGCCTATAATCCAACACTTGTGTATTACGCACAACCAAGCTTTACCACTACTATACTAGCTTACACGGCTCTGCCTATTGTCTGTGTGTCCACCCCTGCTTACCAAACACCACCACAATAGACCTATCAACCATCCCCTGAACAAAATTACCGCCCACCACCGAATAACCCACCACAAGCATATCAAACACCTCAAAACTACCAAAATCAACCACCACCCCCAGCATATAATGCTCCACATCTAGCTTTTGAGA
This sequence comes from Lycium ferocissimum, assembly GCF_029784015.1. NCBI lineage: Eukaryota > Viridiplantae > Streptophyta > Magnoliopsida > Solanales > Solanaceae > Lycium > Lycium ferocissimum. The sequence continues at coordinate 65,913,376 of NC_081348.1, read as the reverse complement.
GAAAGCTAGTAAGAGAATTCACAATAGTTCTCGAGCCTAGGGCTCGACTCTTCGAAAGGTTATTGGCCGCAGGCCTGATCCAGAAGGTCCCTCCAAAACCAGCACAGCCAGGGAACAAATTCTACAGGACTGATCAGACTTGTGCTTATCATTCAGGAGGAAATAGGCACAGCACAGAAGACTGCATAAATCTCAAGCACAAAACCCAGGATCTGATCGACAAAAGGGAAATCACCTTGGAAACAGCAACTCCCAAAGTGAACATACGCCCGTTACCCAACCATGGAAATAACAGAGTCCACATGATTAAGAGGGATGAGGACTAGGAAGCTTGCAGAGCATTGGTCCCCAAAGCAGTCGAATCCCTGGAACAAACAGTAGCCTCCCTCACACTCCAAGAGCGCCCCAATTTTAATGTTTTGCTCCTAGCATTGGGAGCCATAAAATCTATATCGAGGTTCAGGACTTTGATCCCAGCACCCATGGTAGCACAGACAGCACAGCGAATTGCACCCACCCCCAAAGAGCCAATCACTGTACAAGAAGCCATGGCTTAAGGCATGACCCACTCAGGGAGATATTACACTCCTGAAGAGCTGGCTCAGAATTCCACAAGGAAAGAAAACACCCAAAAGAGAGTAATAACTGAAGGAGAAGCTGAAGATTTCTGGCGGCGCATGCAACCAAAAGACTAATCCATCGTGGAGCATTTGAAGAAGACACCAGCACAAATATCAATGTTATCATTACTGGCCAGCTCCCTATCATACAGGCAGGCCCTTATGAGAGTGTTAGATGATGCGCACATACCAGCTGGTACGAGAAGCGAAGACTTGGCTGGATTGGTAGCCCACATCATCGGGAAACACAAAATCTTCTTTTCAAGAGAGGAGTTACTGGCAGAAGGAAACTTCCACAACAGAGCTCTTAATATCACCGTGGAGTGCCATGGTTGTTATCCCCCGTATTCCTCATGCTGAGTTTCACCGTAAGATAGCTAACGTGAAGTGAGCAAGTGAGGTTGCTATCAACGTTGTAATAGATTCTTCATGATTATTCCACCTATGCGGGAGTTTAGGTTGTGTACAGTAAGTATCAAAATATTGGAGGCAAAATAAACCAGAAAAAAATTTGAGTATCACAGTAGAACAACTAGAAAGTCAGGTCGACGGACCGTCGACCCAACCGTCGAAAAACTCTGCCAGATTCTGAGGCTACCGCAGTTCGACGGTGCAAGTCAACGAACCTTCGACTGGTCGACGGTCCGTTGACCTGGTCGTTGACCCGCAGGCGGTGGAAAGTTTTCTCTCTCCTATAAATATAAGGCTCACGACCTTTCTAGATCCTTCAAGTTCCCTCTACCCTCTCCACTCATCCATAAACTTTCTAAGCCAAATCCAAGTAAGAGTCAAGCTTTGAAACCCTAAACTAGTCCATGGGTGATGATGATCTTGCTCCTAAGTTAACTTTTATGGTGGTTTTGGGTTGAAACAAAGTTGGGGAGCTAGGGTTTTTCAAGATTGAGGTATGCTCTCTCTTTATTTCCTATATTGAGTTGATTTGGAGAGTAGCAAGTCATTAAAGGGAAGGAAATTATGGTAGGAAAGGGGTATGGGACATTGTGTTGTAGTTGTTAGTTGTAAATGAAATTTGGAAGGAAGTCTTGGATTGTTGTAGGCATAAACTGTATATATCTTCCTAGTTATGGAGTTGTTAGAGTTGTTGTTGTTGTTGTTGAGAGTTGATTTGGAATTTGGGCGAAGTCAATAAATTAGGGGAAGTGCTACCCAAATCCCACTAGCCCATTAGCTAATTTAGTTTGAATCTATAAATGTTACCAAGACTTAACCTTAGTGTAAATCCTCTTGATTGTAGATTTGTGAAGCTTGGAAAGAGAACGTTAAGTAGTCAAGGAGACGTAAAGATATGTTAAGGCTAACCCTTTCTTTCTAAAGGCATGATTTCCCTATTGTGAATCCATCTAAGATATCCGCAATGTCCTTTTCCTAGAAAATGCTAGAAGCTTATGACTTTCAAAATTCTTAAGATATTATTGATAAAAGCTCTTCATAGTGAGGATGATGATGATGATGCTGATGATGATGGTGATTCCATAATAGAAATCGAGGGCTATCCACTTTATGTCACCCTGATAGAGTTGTAATGTTTCTTTTGGGTACTTATGTATGTCATATATGTATATAGCTATTTTGTAACACCGAGCTTATATGATCGGGTATGATATCTATTGCCCGCACACCACTGCAGTTGGGTATGGAACACCGATCCTTTCTGTGGTCGGGTACAGATAACACCGAGCCTTGTTATGGCCGATTATGGATGAAACCGAACCTACATGGTCGGGTAAGGTATAGTATATGTATATGTATGAAATATTTCCTCTAGAGAAAGGCTAGGTTTGCATGACAATCGCCTTAAGAAGTGTTATGAGGTATAAATTGCTCTCTTTATCTTATGTTATCTTCATGCTTTCTTCATGTTACTATTCGTGCCTTACATACTCAATACATTGTTCGTACTGATGTTTGTTTGTTTGTGGACGTTGTGTTCATGCTCGTAGGTAGACAGGGGGACATACCAGACCTTTAGGCTGCTTCGTCAGTGATTGCATAGGAGTGCTCCTTTTGATCCGGAGCTACAGTAGTTGGCATTTTTTTTTGTGCATATATAGGCATGGATGGGTCCTTTCCCGTATTTATGATGTTACATACTCCATGTAGAGGCTCGTAGATAGATGTATATAGTTAGATATCCCATAGCATTGTCGGTTCATATTCTATATATCGTTTTGATAGCCTTGTCGGCTTGTATATATGGGCATGATTAGTGATGTTTATATAGATGTGCCTATGTTCGATGGAACTTGTGTCTTTTGGTTTCGTGGTGATTATACGTTAGCCATGAGACTCACCTAAATATGATTATAAGAGTATGATAAGAGATGCTCGGCAGATTAGCTCCGGGTGCCCGTCATGGCCCTCCGATTGGGTCGTGAAAAAAGTGGTATCAGAGCAATTCGTCCTAGGGTGTGTCTACGAGCCGTGTCCAGTAGAGTCTTGTTTATGGGTGTGAAGCGCGCCACACTTATAAACAGGAGGATGCGGGCATTTAGGAATGATTGACCTTCTTCATTCTCATAGATCGTGTGAGAGAGCCATGATATAAGAATTTCCCTTTTCCTAACCATGCATTATGTTTTCAGCGATGCCTATAAAGAGAAAAGCTACAGCAGCCCAAAAGGGCAAGACAATAGCAGGTAGGAGGACTGAGCGTGTACCGCCGACAGATATAGAGGAAGGCGAGTCTCATAATGAGGTTTCATCTCGGTCCTCTCACTCACTGGCCGCTCCAGAGGAGCATGAAGGAGCCTCAGCTCTAGCTCCAGTACCCCCAGTTCCTACACCAGATGCCTCAGGCCAGGAGATGAGAGAGGCCATCTATTTGCTGACATAGTTAGTCATCGCTCAGGCCCAGCAGCAAGGTACGGGTCATGGTGATCGAGCTATCAGTGCCAGAGCCAGTGATTTCATTAGTTTGAACCCTCCAGAATTCTTTGGGTCAAAATTGGATGAGGACCCGCAGAGCTTCATAGATGGAATATTGAGAACATTGCAGGTAATACATGCTTCAGATGTTGAGTCGGTACAGTTGGCCTCCTATAGATTACATGATGCTGCGGTTCATTGGTATACTATTTGGATGTCTTCTAAAGGAGTTAACGCACTTCTATCGGTATGGAAAGAGTTTGTAGATGCTTTCCTCCATCATTATTTGTCGCCAGAGGTTCGACGGGCCAGAGCCGATAAATTCTTGAATCTTAGACAAGGGAATATGAGTGCCCTAGAGTATAGCCTTAGTTTTAATTCTTTGGCCAGGTATGCTCCAGCCATGGTAGCTGTATGGGGTGTCGCGTGCATGGACGTATGAATGGTTTGGGGCCACATTTGATGGATGACTATTTGACGGCCTCACTTCAGGAAGGTATAGATATTTCTCACATCCAAGCCTATGCCCAGAATTTGGAAGAGTGGCAGCAACAGTGGGGGAATAAATGTGAGCATGATAGGAGTTATAGCAAGAGGGCTAGATCCTCAGGTCCTGTTAGTGAGCTTAGAGGAGGTCAGAGGAAATAGTATTCCAGATACTCAGGCCATACAGCGACTAGTGCACCTCCATGATTTACGGGCCAGAGATTTGATCTACCTATTAACTCAGAACCGAGTCAGAGTTTCAGGGTTTCGGGTTCTCAGTATAGTGGAGATTTAGGCCGGATGAGACCACGCTTAGCATGATGTACTCAGTGCGGGAAGCTACATTGGGGATAGTGCCGGATGGGTTCAGATGTTTGTTATGCTTGCGGTCAGCCAGGCCATATTATGCGTGACTGTCCATCGAGAGGTGGTAGAGGTATGGTCCAGCCCACAGGGTCAGCAATTGGTTCTTCATCATCTGTACGCCCTTCGGGGCAAAGCTCACAGACACCAGCAGGTCGTGGTAGAGGTAGAGGAGGAGCGCCCAGTTCGAGTGGTCCTCAGCACCGTATTTATGCACTGGCTGGGCGACAGGATCTCGAGTCTTCCCCCAATGTTGTCATAGGTATATTATCAGTATCTTCTTATGATGTATATGCATTGATTGATCCAGGCTCTACATTGTCATATATTACTCCTTATATTGCCAATCGTATTGGGGAAAAACCTGAGCCAATTAAACCTTTCGAAGTGTCCACAGCGGTTGGTGACCCAGTGATAACCAATCAGGTATATAGGAATTGTGTGGTTATAGTCTATAACCGTCGCACCATGGCAGATTTGATTGAGTTGAAAATGGTAGATTTTGATGTCATTATGGGTATGAATTGGTTAGCCTCCTATTATGCCAACGTTGATGGCAGAACAAAAATGGTTCGTTTCCAGTTTCCAAGAGAGCCAGTTCTAGAATGGAAAGGTAACACAGTGTTACATCTCAGAAAATTTTGAGTTGTTGCGTTGTGAATAGACTAATGCGAGCTTGAGGTAAACATGAAGTCCTTCTGAAGTTAAGGAGAGTATTTGATAGCTTTAAAGTGCATACTACAATATTTTGAAGTCACATGAATCGGTGGAACTAAGTTCGTCAAAGAAAGTGGAACGCAAGTCATGTTTGGAAAGGTTTTTGCAATGATTGAGCTAATATTTATTTAGTAATGTCTTGAGGAGGGGTTATAAGTCCTCTTAGATGGTTAATGAAGTATTATATAAGTGTCAATAAGGTTTCATAAGGATTGGAAGTCAAACAAATCAACGAGAGCAAGTTCGGAAAAAATGGGTTATACGACAACTTATACGGTCCGTATAACTTTATACGGTCCATATAATGGTCCGTATAACATTCCAGGGAAAGGTCAGTCCCCGGTGGGATTATACGACCACTTATACGGACCGTATAAGTGTCCGTATAATCTGGTCGGGTCATTTTTTCCAGATTTTTCTCTTTTTATATACAGATGACCCTTGCTCTTATTTTTCATTTCCTACTTCGCCTAAGCTCTTAAAAGCTCTAGAACCTTCTCCCAAGCATATTCCACTCAAACCCAAGAGAAATCAAAGATCAAACAACAAGAATCAAGATATCCATGTGTTGGGAGACTCACTAGGGTTGGTAGACTTCAAGAATTTCTTTGGTATTGAAGCTAGGGTTTTCATACAAGTTGGTAACTTGATCCAAAGCTTATTCCTATGAGATAAAAGGTTAGTTTTCATGTCTATTTCATGTTTTTAAGCATGCTTGGTTGTTGAATAACTTGGGTAAAGGAATAAAGTAGAAGATGGAGTTTAAATGTGGATTTCATGATATTTTGAGTAGTAACTTAACTTGGGTTATCATTGTTAGAATGTTATGAGTATAATCTCATTATGAAGGATAATAATGATGCCGAGGAAGTGTTGTATACAATTGTGCAAAGGGTTGGTCTGAAGTTGTTGATATAAGTTGAATGTGAATTTTGAGACTTAATGGAATATGACTACTTGATTATGATATTGTGGATGTTATTGTAGTTGTTTGGGAGTTATTTTTCCATATGGTGGAAGTTGATGAAACAAAGGAAATGCGGCCCAAATTCCGTTAGCTCTTAGTTGCTTTACTTTAAGCTTAATCACGCTTTCAATGACCTAACCTTGGTACGAATTCTCTTAAATGTAGAGTCGCGAGTTTGGAAGGAGAACATTTAGTCATTAAGGAGACATAAAGGTATGTAAGGCTAACCCTTCTTTCTTAAGGCATGATCCCATTATTGTATACCTTCATGTGAATTCCATAATGCCTTCCATGAGGACTTCATTCCTAGAATCACTAAAGCTCATACTTCTTGATATTTCCATAATACCATTGGTTCCATCCGGTGATAGTTGATCCTCTAAGGAAAGATATAACGAAAGTGATGATGATGACGATGTTGACGATACTTATGTACTCATATATATATATATATATATATACACATATGGCTATGAAGTAACACCGAGCTTATATGGCCGGGTATGATATCTATTATGCGCGCACCACTGCAGTTGGGTACGGATAATCGTGAGCCTTGGTAGGGCCAGGTATGTATAACACCGAGCCTTATCATGGTTGGGTATGTGAAACATTGAACCTCTATGGTCGGGTATGGTACTACTATATGTATATAAGTGTATGTAATGGAAGGTTCCCATTAGAAAAATGATAAGTGAAAACGATGAACGTCGCTAGAGGTATAGATGGCTCTATCATCCCATGACGCTTCTATCTTATGTTATCGTTCATGCTTCTATTATGATACTGATTATGCCTTACATACTCAGTACATTATTCATACTAACGTCCTTTTGTTTATGGATGCTGCGTCATGCCCGCAAGTGGACAGGGAGATAGACTTGACCCTTAGACTACTTATTCAGAGACTGCTTATAGGAGCTCTACTTGATTTGGGGCTGCAGTTGTTGGGACTATTCTTTTATGCATATACGGGAATGGCGGGGCCCTGTCCCATCTATATGATGTTACATACTCTTCTTAGAGACTCGTAGATAGTTATGTACAGTTAGATGTCTTTAGCCTTGTCGGCTCATATTTTGTATGTCATTTTGTCAGCCTCGTCGGCTTTTATATATATATATATATGGGCATGTTTGTTGATGTTGATATAAAAGTGCCTTAGCCCAATAGAAATGGTAGTATTGATGCGTAGAGATTGTTAGCAGGCCATGTGGGTCACCTAGATATAATTGTGAAAGTATGATGAGAGGTACCCGGTGGGTTAGCTCCTGGTACCCATCATGGCCTTTCGGTTGGGTCGTGACAAAAGTGGTATCAGAGCAGTTCCGTCCTAGGGTGTGTCTACGATCCATGTCCTGTAGAGTCTTCTTTATGGGTGTGTTGCGCTCCACACTTATAAACAGGAGGCTGCGGGCATTTTAGGAATGAATGACCTTCTTTCTTCCTAAGATTGTGTGATAGAGACATGATATAAGGATTTTTCCTTCCTTTAACCGTGTGTTATGTATTTCAGAAATGCCTGTAAAGAGAAAAGCTACGAGCGGCCCAAAGGGCAAGACGGTGGCGAAGAGGCGGGCCGAAAAGAGTGCGCCGTCAACGAATATAGCGGAGGGTGAGTCCTAGAATGTGGTTCAATCTCAGTCCTCTCACTCGTTGCCTATTTCTGAGGAGCATGAAGTAGTCTCAGCTCCAGCTCCAGCACCCTTAGCTCCTCCACCAGAGGTTTCGGGCCAAGAGATGAAAAAGGCCATTCAATTATTGACTCAATTGGTTGCCACACAGGCCCATCGGCAGGGTATGGGTTATGGCGATAGGGCTGTAAGTGCTAGAGCCCGTGATTTCATCAGCTTAAACCCTCCAAAATTCTTCGGGTCAAAACCGAATGAGGTCCCTCAAAACTTTATTGATGGAATGTTGAGGACACTTCGGTTAATGCATGCTTCCGATGTTGAATCGGTGGACTTAGCATCATATAGATTGCGGGATGTTGCAGTTCATTGGTATACGGTTTGGTTGTTTTCTAGGGGAGTCAATGCACCTCCCCTGGTATGGCAAGAATTTGTATATGCTTTCCTTTGACACTACTTGCCCCCAGAAGTTCAGCGGGCTAGAGCCGACAAGTTCTTCAATCTTAGGCAAGGAATTATGAGTGCCTTAGAGTATAGTCTCCGCTTCAATTCTTTGGCTAGGTATGATCCAGCCATGGTAGTAGATATGGGTGATCGAGTGCATCGATTTGTGAGTGGCTCAGGGCCACATTTGATGGATAAGTGCTTGACTGCGTTCCTTCAGGACAATATGGATATTTCTCGCATTCAAGCCCATGCCCGAAATTTGGAGAAAAGCCAACAATCGCAAAGAGGTGAGCGTGAGCTTAACCAAAGTTATAACAAGAGGGCTAGATCTTCGAGTCCGACTAGTGAGTTTAGAGGAGGGCAAAGACATCAGTTTTCTAGGCATTCAGACCATCCCATGACTAGTGCGCCGCCGCGATATACGGGCCAGAGATTTGATAGGTCTATTTATTTTGGGCCAAGCTAGAGTTTTAGAGCTTCAGGTTCTCATCACAGAGGTGACTTGGGCCAAGCAAGGCCACCCATGCCCCGATGTTATCAGTGCGGGAAGTCACATTGGGGCCAGTGTCAATTAGGCTCAAATGTTTGCTATACATGTGGTCAGCTAGGACATATCATGCGTGACTGCCTCTCAATTGGTGGTAGGGGGTGGATCCGGCCCTGCCTCGGCACCGGGTCTTCATCATCCATATGCCCTCCGGGGCACACAGACGAGCCGCCGATCAACCGTGGTAGAGGTAGAGGAGGAGCTCCTCGCTCTAGCGATCCTCATGCACCGTATTTATGCTTTGGCCGGACGACAGGATTCGAGTCCTCCCTCGATGTCGTCACGGTATATTATCGCATTTTATCATGATGTGTGCTTTGATTGTCCGAAGCTCCACCTTGTCATATGTTACTCCATATATTGCTGGTCGATTTGGGTTGAAATCGGAATCAACTAAACCTTTTGAAGTATCAACACCCGTTGGTGAACCGGTAATAGCTAGCCGAGTATATAGAAATTGTGTAATTGTGATTTGTAATCATCGTACTAAGGCTGATTTACATGAGTTAAAAATTATGGACTTTGATGTTATTATGGGCATAGATTGGTTGGCTTCTTGCTATGCCAATGTCGATTGTAGAACCAAAATGGTTCACTTCTAGTTTCCAAGAGAACCAGTTTTGGAATGGAAAGGAGATACAGCATCTCTGAGAGGTAGGTTTATTTCCTATCTCAAGGCTAAAAAAATGATTGCTAAAGGCTGTATTTATTATTTAGTCCGGGTTCAAGCTATAGAAGCCGAATCGCTAACTCTTCAGTCTGTCCCCATAGTGAATGAGTTTCCGGATGTATTCCCGGATGAGCTTCCAGGCCTCCCTCCTGAATGGGAGATCCATTTTGCTATTGATGTGCTACCGGATACCAATCCCATATCTATTCCTCCTTATAGAATGACTCCCACAGAGTTGAAAGAGTTGAAGGAGCAATTGAAGGACTTACTTGAAAAGGCTTTATTAAGCCTAGTTCTTCCCCGTGGGGAGCACCCGTGTTGTTTGTGAGAAAGAAAGATGTCTCCTTGCGAATGTGCACTGACTACAGGTAACTGAATAGGGTGACGATCAAGAATAAATATTCGCTTCCAAGGATGGATGACTTATTTGACCAATTGCAGGGTGCCAAATAGTTTTCAAAGATAGACTTGAGATCCGGGTATTATCAGGTGAGAGTTAGGGAGGAAGATATTCCTAAGACGACCTTTAGAACAATATATGGTCATTTCGAATTCCGGGTAATGTCATTTGGGCTAACTAATGCACCAACAGTATTCATGGACTTGATGAGCAATGTGTTCAGTCCCTTCTTAGATTTATTTGTAATTGTGTTCATTGATGATATCCTGGTATATCCTCGGTCCGAGGAAGAACATGCGGATCATTTACGTACCATTCTTAGAGTTCTTCAGACTCGAGAGCTATTTGCAAAATTTTTAAAATGTGAGTTTTGGTTAAATTCAGTGACCTTTTTGGGGCATATTATTTCGGCCAACAGTATTCGGGTGGATACCCAGAGATTGAGGCTGTGAAGACTTGGCCAAGGCCTACAACACCTACAGAGGTTCTTAGTTTTCTAGGTTGGCAGGTTATTACAGAAGATTTGTAGAAGGTTTTTCTTCTATTTCTGCAGCACTAACTAAGCTAACTTAGAAATCAGCTAAATTTTAATGGACTGATGCCTGTGAATGCAGCTTTCAGAAGTTAAAGAATAGATTAACTTTTGCCCCAGTCCAGACACTTCCAGAAGGATCGAAAGGCTATATTGTCTATTGTGATGCTTTGGGCGTTGGGTTAGGGTGTGTGTTGATGCAGCATGGTAAGGTGATTGCTTATGCTTCAAGGCAGTTGTGAAAACATGAGAAAAACTATCCAACCCATGATCTTGAGTTAGCTGCAGTGATTCATGCATTGAAGATGTGGAGACATTATTTGTATGGTGTCTATGTGGATATCTATATGGATCACAAGAGCCTTCAGTATATTTTTAAGTAGAAAGAATTGAATTTACGGAAAAGGCGGTGGTTGGAGTTATTGAAGGATTATGATGTCAACATTCTATATCATCCCGGGAAGGCGAACGTTGTGGTTGATGCTCTTAGCTGTAGATCTATGGGAAGTTTATGTGATGTTCAGCCAGAGAAAAGAGAGTTAGCTCGTAAGCTCCAGCTATTAGCTAGCCTAGGAGTTCGGGTAGTGGACTCAGGAAATGTGGGAGCTACCATTGAGAATTCAGCTATTTCATCGCTAGTAGTTGAAGTGAAAGAGCGCCAGTATGAGGACCCCATACTAGTTCATTATAGAAATACACTTCCTCAGAAGAAGAAGAAGTCATCCTTTGAAATTTCTGGAGATGGAGTTCTCTGATGTCAAGGCAGGTTGTGTGTTTCTGATGTTGCGGGATTACGCCATCAAATATTGAAAGAAGCCCATTGTTCCCGTTATTCTGTTCTTCCCGAAGCAACGAAAATGTACCATGATCTCAAATCTATATATTGGTGGAATGAAATGAAGAAGGACATGGCGGAATTCGTGGCCCAATGTCCTAACTATCAACAAGTGAAAATTGAACACCAAAAGCCCGGTGGATTGTTGCAAGCTATGAAAATTCCAACTTGGAAATGGGAAGTGATTAATATGGACTTTATTGCAGGCTTGCCTCGTTCTAAGCATAAATATGACTCTATATGGGTAATTGTGGATAGACTTACGAAGTCTGCTCATTTCCTACCAGTCAGAACTACATATGTAGCCGAAGATTAGGCAAAGCTTTATATCAAAGAGATAGTACGACTCCATGGTGTCCCAGTATCTATTATTTTCGATAGAGGGACACAATTTACAGCCAATTTCTGGAAGTCTTTTCAAGGAGGTTTGGGGACTCAAGTGAGTCTTAGTACAGCGTTTCATCCATTGATGGACAAGCTGAGCGTACCATTCAGACTCTCGAGGATATGCTTCGGGCATGTGTGTTGGATTTTGAAGGTAGTTGGGATGATCACTTACTGCTTATTAATTTGCTTATAATAACAGTTATCATTCTAGCATCTAAATGGCCCCGTATGAGGCTTTGTATGAGCGTAAGGGCAGATTGCCAATTGGGTGGTTTGAAGTAGGGGAGACTAAATTGATAGGGCCAGACTTGGTCCAGCAAGCTATAGAGAAAGTCAAGCTTATACAGGACCGGTTATTAACAACTCAGAGTCGTCAGAAATTCTATGCAGATAGAGTTCCAGGTGAAAGATTGGGTATTCTTGATGGTGTCGCCAATGAAGTGCGTCATGAGATTTGGCAAAAAGGGCAAGCTTAGTCCTCAGCATATTGGGCCTTATGAAATTGTACGCAAGGTAGGCCAAGTGGCTTATGAATTAGATCTACCTTCATATTTGGAATCAGTCTATCCAGTTTTCCATGTATTGATACTTCATAAGTGCATTGGAGATCCTTCTAGAATTGTACCGGTAGATGATGTTCAAGTCACTAAGCAATTATCCTACGAAGAAGTTCCCATTGTCATTCTATATAGGCAAGTAGGGAGACTCATATCAAAGATGTAGCTTCAGTTAAAGTCTTATAGAGGAATAATAATAAAGAGGAAATGACCTAGAAAGCGAAAGAAGACATGAAGTTCAGGTACCCACATTTATTTCCACCTCCAGAGGAGACTCAGGCAGAGACGCCATTGCCCTAGGGTATGTAATGCTTTCCTTGATGTTTTCTTGGTCGTGTGTGGCCATGGTTGTTGATGTTGTTGTTATAGCTCTGTGAGGCGATATATTTTGGGTTGTTGTGACAGGATGGTAGTGCCATATTATAAGGGAAACTCTGGCGAAATTTTTGTAAAATCCTCGAGAGCCTAACATTCGAGGACGAATGTTCCAAAGGGGGGGAGAATGTTACATCTCAGAAAATTTTTAGTTGTTGCATTGTGAATAGACTAATGTGAGCTTAAGGTAAACATGAAGTCCTTATGATTTTAAGGAGAGTATTTGATAGCTTTAAAGTGCATACTACAAGATTTTGAAGTCACATGAATTGGTGGAACTAAGTTCGTCAAAGAAAGTGGAATGCAAGTCTTATTTGGAAAGGTTTTCGCAATGATTGAGCTAATATTTATTTAGTAATGTCTTGAGGAGGGACTATAAGGCCTCTTAGATGGTTAATGAAGTGTTATATAAGTGTCAATAAGGTTCCATAAGGATTAGAAGTCAAACAAAACAACGAGAGCAAGTTCGGAAAAAATGGGTTATACGACCAGTTATACGGTCCGTATAATGATCCGTATAACATTCTAGAGAAGGGTCAGTCCCAGGTGGGATTATACGACCACTTATACGGACCGTTTAAGTGTCCGTATAATCGGGTCGGGTCATTTTTTCCAGATTTTTCTCTTTTTATATATAGATGACCCTTGTTCTTATTTTTCATTTCCCACTTCTCCCAAACTCTTAAAAGCTCTAGAACCTTCTCCCAAGCATATTCCACTCAAACCCAACAGAAATCAAAGATCAAATAACAAGAATCAAGATATCCATGTGTTGGGAGACTCACTAGGGTTGGTAGACTTCAAGAATTTCTTTGGTATTGAAGCTAGAGTTTTCATACAAGTTGGCAACTTGATCCAAAGCTTATTCCTATGAGATAAAAGGTTAGTTTTCATGTCTATTTCATGTTTTTAAGCATGCTTGGTTGTTGAATAACTTGGGTGAAGGAAGAAAGTAGAAAATGAAGCTTAAATATAGATTTCATGATATTTTGAGTAGTAACTTAACTTGGGTTATCATTGCTAGAATGTTATGAGTATAATCTCGTTATGAAGGGTAATAATAATGTCGAGGAAGTGTCGTATACAATTGTACAAAGGGTTGGTGTGAAGTTGTTGATATAAGTTGAATGTGAGAATGAATTTTGAGACTTAATGGAATGACTACTTGATTATGATATTGTGGTTGTTATTGTAGTTGTTTGGGAGTTATTTTTCCATATTGTGGAAGTTGATGAAACAAAGGAAATGCGGCCCAAATTCCGTTAGCTCTTAGTTGCTTTAGTTTAAGCTTAATCATGCTTTCAATGACCTAACCTTGGTACGAATTCTCTTGAATGTGGAGTCGCGAGTTTGGAAAGAGAACATTTAGCCGTTAAGGAGACATAAAGGTATATAAGGCTAACCCTTCTTTCTTAAGGCATGATCCCATTATTGTATACCTTCACGTGAATTCCATAATGCCTTCCATGAGGACTTAATTACTAGAATCACTAAAGCTCATTATTCTTGATGTTTCCATGATACCATTGGTTCCATCCGGTGATAGTTGATCCTCTAAGGAAAGATATAACGAAAGTGATGATGATGACGATATTGAAGATACTTATGTATATATATATATATATATATATATAAAGTATGACTATTAAGAACACCGAGCGTATATGTGGCGGGTATGATATATATCGCGCGCACACCACCCAGCTGGGTACGGATAACACTTAGCCTTGGTAGGGCCAAGTATGTATAACGCCGAGCCTTGTCATGGTCGGGTATGTGAAACAGATACCAAACCTCTATGGCCGAGTATAGTTTATATATATAAGTGTATGTAATAGAAGGTTCCCATTAGAAAAGGGGAAAGTTAAAACGATGAACATCACTAGAGGTATAGATGGCTCTATCATCCCATGACACTTCTGTCTTGTGTTATCGTTCATGCTTATATTATGCTATTTATTATGCCTTACATACTCAGTACATTGTTCGTACTCACGTCCTTTTGTTTATGGATGATGCGTCATGCCCGCAGGTGGACAGGGAGATAGACTTGACCAAGGTCGCTTATTCAAAGATGGCAGAGGAGCTCCCTTGATTTGGAGGCTACAGTTTGTTGGTACTATGCTTTTGTGTATATATGGTCATGGCGGGGCCCTGTCCCATTTATATGATGTTACATACTCTTCTTAGAGGCTCGTAGACAGTTATGTACAGTTAGATGTCTTTAGCCTTGTCGGCTCATATTTTGTATGTCATTTTGTCAGCCTTTTCGGCTTGTATATATGTATATGGGCATGTTTGTTAATGTTGATATAAAAGTGCCTTAGCCCAATAGATATGGTAGTATTGATGTGTAAAGATTGTTAGCAGGCCATGTGGGTCACCAAGATATGATTGTGAAAGTATGATGAGAGGTACCCGGTGGGTTAGCTCCTGGTGCCCGTCATGGCCTTTCGGTTGGGTCGTGACGAAAGTGGTATCAGAGCAGTTCCATCCTAGGGTGTGTCTACAAGCCGTGTCCAATAGAGTCTTATTTATGTGTGTGTTGTGCGCCACACTTATAACAAGAGGCTGCGGGCATTTTAGGAATGAATGACCTTCTTTCTTCATAAGATTGTGTGATAGAGCCATGATATAAGGATTTCCCTTCTGTTAATCGTGTGTTATGTATTTCAGAAATGCCTGTAAAGAGAAAAGCTACAGCAGCCTAAAAGGGCAAGACAATGGTAGAAAGGCGGGCTGAAAGAGTACCGCCAATGAAAATAGAGGAGGGTGAGTCCTAGAATGCGGTGAAATCTCAGTCCTCTCACTCGTTGTTGATTTCTGAGGAGGTGAAGCGGGTCTCGGCTCCGAGCTCCGGCTTCCTCGTCACCTCCCTCCGAGAGGTTTCGGGCCAAGTGATGAAAGAGGCCATTCAATTATTGACTCAATTGGTTGCGTCACAGGCCCGGCGCGGCGGGGGTATGTGTGTTATGGCGATAGAGTTTGTGAGTGCTAGAGCCCGTGATTTCATCAGCTTAAACCCTCCGAAATTCTTCGGGTCAAAATCGAAAGAGGACTCTCAAAACTTTATTGATGGAATGCTGAGGACACTTCGGTTAATACATGCTTCCGATGTTGAATCGGTGGAGTTAGCATCATATAGATTGCAGAATGTTACGGTTCATTGGTATACAATTTGGTTGTCTTCTAGGGGAGTCAATGCACTTCCCTCGGTACGGCAAGAATTTGTATATGCTTTCCTTCGACACTACTTGCCCCCAAAAGTTCAGTAGGCTAGAGCCGACATGTTCTTCAATCTTAGGCAAGGAAGTATGAGTGCCTTAGAGTATAGTCTCCGCTTCAATTCTTTAGCTAGGTATGCTCCAACCATATTAGTAGATATGGGTGATCGAGTGCACCAATTTGTGAGTGGCTTAGGGCCACATTTGATGGATAAGTTCTTGACTGCGTCCCTTCAGGACAATATGGATATTTCTCGCATTCAATCCCATGCCCAGAATTTGAAGGAAAGCCAACAACCGCAAAGAAGTGACCGTGAGCTTGACAGAGGTTATAACAAGAGGGCTAGATCTTCGGGTCTGACTAGTGAATTTAAAGGAGGGCAAAGACATCAGTTTTCTAGGCATTCAGACCATCCCATGACTAGTGCGCCTTCGCGATATGCGTGCCAGAGATTAGATAGGTCTATTCATTCCGGGCAAGCTAGAGTTTTAGAGCTTCAGGTTCTAATTACAGAGGCGACTCGGGCCAGGCAAGGCCACCCATGCCACGATGTTGTCAGTGCAGAAAGTCACACTGGGCCAGTGTCGATTGGGCTCAGATGTTTGCTACGCATATGGTCGGTCAGGCCATATCATGCGTGACTGCCTCTCAATTGGTGGTAGGGGTAGGATCCAGCCTTCAGGGTCGGCAGCCAAGTCTTCATCATCTATACGCCCTCTGGGGCAAGGTTCACAGACGCCAGTCAACCGTGGTAGAGGTAGAGGAGGAGCTCCCAGTTCTAGCGGTCCTCAGCACCGTATTGATGCTTTGGCTGGATGGCAGGATCTTGAGTCCTCCCCTAATGTCGTCACAAGTATATTATCGGTATTTTCTCATGATGTGTATGCTTTGATTGATCCAGGCTCCACCTTGTCATATGTTACTCCATATATTGCTGGTCGATTTGGGTTGAAATCGGAATCAATTAAACCTTTTGAAGTATCAACACCCGTTGGTGAATCAGTAATAGCTAGTCGAGTATATAGAAATTGTGTAATTGTGATTTGTAATCATCGTACTATGGCTGATTTACATGAGTTAAAAATGGCGGACTTTGATGTTATTATGGGCATGGATTGGTTGGCTTCTTGCTACGCCAATGTCGATTGTAGAACCAAAATAGTATAGTACGATTTTTAAAAAACAACGATATATATATATATATATATATATATATATATATATATATATATATATATATATATATATATATATATATATATATATATGTATATGTATGAAGTAACACCGAGCTTATAAGGCCGGGTATGATATCTATTACGCTTGTACCACTGCAGTTGGGTACGGATAACACTGAGCCTTGGTAGGGCACGGTTTGTATAACACTGAGCCTTGTCATGGTCGGGTATGTGAAACACTGATCCTCTATGGTCGGGTATAGTACTACTATATGTATATAAGTGTATGTAATAGAAGGTTCCTATTAGAAAAAGGGTAAGTGAAAATGATGAACGTCGCTGGAGGTATAGATGGCTCTATCATCCCATGACACTTCTATCTTATGTTATTGTTCATGCTTCTATTATGCTATTGATTATGCCTTACATACTCAGTACATTGTTCGTACTGACGTCCTTTTTTTTGTGGACACTGCGTCATGCCCGCAGGTGGACAGGGAGATAGACTTGACCCTTAGGCTGCTTATTCAAAGATTGCTTAGAGGAGCTCCACTTGATTCGGAGCTACAGCTATTGGTACTATTCTTTTGTGTATATATGGTCATGGCGGGGCCCTATATATTCTTTTGTGTATATATACTCTTCTTAGAGGCTCGTAGAAAGTTATGTACAGTTAGATGTCTTTAGCCTTGTCAGCTCATATTTTGCATGTCATTTTGTCAGCCTCGTCGGCTTGTATATATGTATATGGGCATGTTTGTTGATGTTGCTATAAAAGTGCCTTAGCCCAATGGAAATGGTAGTATTGATGCGAAGAGATTGTTAGCTGGCCATGTGGCTCACCTAGATATGATTGTTAAAGTATGATGAGAGGTTCCCGGTAGGTTAACTCTGGGTGCCCGTCATGGCCCTTCGGTTGGGTCGTGACACACAGCGTCTCCGAGAGGTAGGTTTATTTCCTATCTCAAAGCAAAAAAGATGATTTCTAAAGGTTGTATTTACCATCTAGTCCGGGTCCAAGATACAGAAGCAAATTCGCCAACTCTTAAATCTGTCTCTGTAGTGAATGAGTTTCCGGATGAACTTTCAGGCCTTCCACCCGAACGAGAGATTGTTTTCGCTATTGATGTGCTATCGGATACTAAGCCAATATCTATTCCTCCTTAGAGAATGGCTCCCGGAGAATTGAGGGAGTTGAAGAAGCAATTAAAAGATTTGCTAGAAAAAGGCTTTATCAGGTCTAGTTCATCGCCGTGGGGAGCACCTGTGTTGTTTGTAAGAAAGAAAGATGATTCCTTGCGGATGTGTATTGACTATAGGCAGCTGAATAAGGTGACAATAAAGAATAAATATCCGCTTCCAAGGATTGATGATTTATTTGATCAACTAAGGGTGCCAAATGGTTCTCAGAGATAGATTTAAGATCCAGGTATCATCAGGTGAGAGTTAGGGAGAAGGACATTCCAAAGATAGCCTTCAGAACTAGATATGGTTATTTAGAGTTTCGGCTAATGTAGTTTGGATTGGCTAATGCACCGGCGGTGTTCATGGATTTGATGCATAGTGTATTCAGGCCTTTTGTAGATTAGTTTGTGATTTTGTTTATCGATGATATCCTGGTATACTCTCGATCTGAGGCAGAACATACAGATCATTTACGTACTGTCCTTAGAGTTCTTCAGGCTCGGGAGCTTTATGCAAAGTTTTCAAAATGTGAGTTTTGGTTGAATTCTGTGACTTTTCTGGGGCATATTATTTCAGCTGATAGTATTCGGGTGGATACCCAGAAGATCAAAGCTGTGAAAACTTAACCAAGGCCTACAACACCTACGGAAGTTTGTAGTTTTCTGAGTCTGGCAGCATATTACAGAAGATTTTTAGAAGGTTTTTCTTTTATTTTTGCACCATTGACAAAGCTGACTCAGAAATCAACTAAATTTCAATGGACGGATGCTTTTGAGCGTAGTTTTCAGGAGTTGAAAGATAAATTGACTTCGGCCCCGGTTCTGACACTTTCTGAAGGGTCGGAGGGCTATGTTGTCTATTGTGATACTTCGAGTAGGGTTGGGTTGTGTGTTGATGCAGCATGGTAAAGTTATTGCTTATCCTTCAAGGCAGTTGCGGAAACACGAGAAAAAATATCCAACCCATGATCTAGATTTAGCTGTTGTGATTCATGCCTTAAAAATATGGAGGAATTATTTTATGGTGTTCATGTTGATATTTATATAGATCATAAGAGTCTTCAGTGTATTATTAAGCAGAAAGAGTTGAACTTGCGACAAAGGCGATGGTTGGAGCTATTGAAAGATTATGATGTCAGTATCCTATATCATCCAGGAAAAGCGAACGTCGTAGCTGATGCTCTTAGCCGTAGATCTATGGGTAGCTTATGTGATTTTCAGCCAGAGAAAAGAGAGTTAGCTCGTGAGCTTCGGCAGTTAGCTAGCCTAGGAGTTCGGCTAATGGACTCGGGCAATAGAGGAGTTTCCATTCAGAATTCAGCTGTTTCGTCATTGGTGGTTTAGGTGAAGGAACGCCAGTATGAGGAACCCATATTAGTTCATTACAGGAATACACTTCCTCAGAAGAAAAAGTTGTCCTTTGAAATTTCTACAGATGGAGCTCTCAGGTGTCAAGGCAGATTATGTGTTCCTGATGTTACAGGATTACGTCATCAGATTTTGGAGGAAGTCCATTGTTCCCGTTATTCTGTTTATCCAGGAACGATGAAAATGTAGCATGATCTTAAAGCCATATATTGGTGGGACGGAATGAAGAAAGACATAGCAGAGTTTGTAGCTTAATGTCCTAAGTGTCAGCAGGTAAAGATTAAGCATCAAATGCCCGGTGGATTATTGCAAACTATGAAAATTTTGACTTGGAAATGGGAAGTGATTAATATGTATTTCATTACCAGCTTGCCCCGTTCTCTGCCGAAGTATGATTCTATATGGGTAATTGTGGATAGACTCACAATGTTAGCTTATTTTCTGCATGTCAGAACTACATACTCGGCTGAAGATTATGTAAAGCTTTATATCAAAGAGCTAATACGACTCCATGGTGTTCCAGTATCCATTATTTCTGATAAAGGAGCACAATTTAAAGCTAATTTCTGGAAGTCCTTCCAAGAAGGTTTGGGGACTCAGGTAAGTCTTAGTACAGCATTTCATCCCGAGACTGATGGACAAGCTGAGCGCACCATCCAGACTCTCGAGGATATGTTACGGGCATGTGTCTTAGATTTTGGAGGCAGTTTGGATGATCACTTGCCACTCATTGAGTTTACATATAACAATAGTTATAATTCCAGCATCCAAATGGCCCAGTCTGAGGTTTTATATGGGCGCAAGTGTAGATCACTAGTTGGGTGGTTCGAAGTGGGAGAAACTAAGCTAATAGGGCTAGACTTGATCCAGCAAGCCATGAAAAAGGTCAAGCTTATTCAGGATAGATTATTGACAGCTTAGAGGCGTCAAAAATCTTATGCAGATAATCGCCGACGAGACTTAGAGTTCCAAGTTAATGACTGGGTATTCTTGAAGGTGTCACCGATGAAGGGCGTCATGAGATTTGGTAAAAAGGGTAAGCTTAGTCCTCAGTACATTTGGCCTTACAAAATTGTAAGCCGTGTGGCTTATGAGTCAGATCTACCTTCGGACTTAGAGTCAGTCCACCCAATTTTTCATGTATCAATGCTTCGCAAGTGCATTAGAGATCATTCCAGAATTGTACCTGTAGATGATGTCCAGGTCACCAAGCAATTGTCTTACGAAGAAGTTCCCATTGCTATTCTAGATAGGCAAGTTCGGAGATTAAGAACCAAAGATATAGCTTCAGTTAAAGTTCTATGGAGAAACAATAATAGAGAAGAAATGACTTGGGAAGCTGAGGAAGATATTAAGTTCAGGTATCCACAATTATTTTCACTCCCATAGGAGATTCAGACAGAGGCACGAAGGTCTTCAGGTACGTAATGCTTCCTTCTGATGATTTCTTAATCGTGTGTGGCCATTATTATTGTTATTGTTATAGCCCTGTGAGATGTTGTATACTTTGGGTTGTTGTGATAGGATGGTAGTGGCATAGTTACAGGGGAAATTCTGGTAAAATTTCTATAGAATCCCTAAGAGTTTAATATTCGGGGATGAATGTTCTTAAGGGGGGAAGAATTTTATACCCCGTAATCCTCATGCTGAGTTTCGCCATAAGATAGCTGACGCGAAGTGAGAAAGTGAGGTTGCTGTCAAGGTTGTAATAGATTCTGCATGATTATTCCACATATGCGGGAGTTTAGGTTGTGTATAGCAAGTATCAGAAGATTGGAGGAGAAATAAACCAAAAAAAAAAAATTGAGTATCGCAGCAGAGCAACTCGACGGTCAGGTCAACGGACTGTCGATTGGTCGACGAACCGTCAACCCAACCGTCGAAAAACTCTGCTAGATTCTAAGGCTGCTGCAGTTCGACGGTGTAAGTCGACGAACCGTCGACCCGACCGTCGAACCGCAGGCGGTGGAAAGTTTTCTCTCTCCTATAAATATAATACCCACGACTTGGATCATTTATTTTCATCAAAAATCAGACCTTTCTAGATCCTTCAAGTTCTCTCTACACTCTCCACTCATCCATACACTTCCTAAGCCAAATCCAAGTAAGAATCAAGCTTTGAAACCCTAAACTAGTCCATAGGTGATGATGAACTTGCTCCTAAGTTAACTTTTATAGTGGTTTTGGGTTGAAACAAAGTTGGGGAGCTAGGTTTCTTCAAGATTGAGGTATGCTCTCTCTTTATTACCTACATTGAGTTGATTTGGAGATTAGCAAGTCATTAAAGTGAAGGAAATTGTGGTAGAAAAAGGGTATAGGACATTGTGTTGTAGTTGTTGGTTGTAAATGAAATTTGGAAGGAAGTCTTGGATTGTTGTAGGCATAAACTGTATATATCTTCCTAGTTATGGAGTTGTTGGAGTTGTTGTTGTTGTTGAGAGTTAATTTGGAATTTAGGGGAAGTCAATAAAATAGGGAAGTGCTACCCAAATCCCACTAGCCCATTAGCTAATTTAGTTTGAATCTATGAATGTTACCAAGACTTAACCTTAGTGTAAATCCTCTTGATTGTAGATTTGCGAAGCTTGGAAAGAGAACGTTAAGTAGTCAAGGAGACAAAAAGGTATGTTAAGGCTAATCTTTTCTTTCCAAAGGCATGAGTTCCCTATTGTGTATCCATCTAAGATATCCGTAATATCCTATTCCTAGAAAATGCTAGAATCTTATGACTTTCAAGGTTCTTAAGATATTATTGATAAAAGCTCTTCATAGTGAGGATGATGATGGTGATTCCATAATAGAAATCGGGGGCTATCCACTTTATGTCACCCCGATAGATTTGTAATGTTTCTTTTGTGTACTTATGTATGTCATATATGTATATAGCTATTTTGTAACACTGAGCTTATATGGCCGGGTATGATATCTATTGCGCGCATACCACTGCAGTTGGGTATGGACAACACCAATCCTTGCTATCGTCGGGTACGGACAACACCGAGCTTTGTTATGGTCGGGTATGGATGACACCTTACCTACATGGTCGGGTAAGGCATAGTATATGTATATGTATGAAATGTTTCCTCTAGAGAAAGGTTAGGTTTGCATGACAATCATCTTAAGAAGTGATGAGGTATAAATTTCTCTCTTTGTCTTATGTTATCTTCATGTTACTATTCATGCCTTATATGCTTAGTACATTGTTCGTACTAACGTCCGTTTATTTTTGGACGCTGTATTCGTGCCCGCAGGTAGACAGGGAGACAGACCAGACCTTTAGGTTGCTTCGTCAGTGATTGCATAGGAGTGCTCCTTTTGATCCGGAGCTGCAGCAGTTGGTATTATTCTTTTGTGTGCATATATGGGCATGTCGGGGTCATTTCCCGTATTTATGATGTTACATAATCCATGTAGAGGCTCGTAGATAGATGTATATAGTTAGATATCCCATAGCCTTGTCGGTTCATATTTTGTATATCGTTTTGATAGCCTTGTCGGCTTGTATATATGAGCATGATTAGTGATATTTATATAGATGTGCCTATGTTCGATGGAACTTGTGTCTTTTAGTTTCTTGGTGATTATAAGTTAGCCATAAGGCTCACCTAGATATGATTATGAGAGTATGATAAGGAGTGCTCGGCAGATTAGCTCCGGGTGCCGGTCATGGCCCTCAGGTTGGGTCGTGACAATGGCAAGGCAATAGGGAGGGTGCTTGTGGACAATGGATATGGCCTCAATATCTGCCCCATCACTACATTAACACAGCTCGATTATGACATGAGCAAAATTCGCCAGAGCGGGACGAACGTTAGAGGATTTGATAGGTCCCGGAGTGATTCCCTGGGAGAATTTGATCTACAGATCCAAGTTGGGCCTGCCTCTTTCATAGCAGAATTCCAAGTTATGGCAATCACGGCCAACTATAACATGCTCCTGGGAAGGCCCTGGATATACTCTGTCGGCGCAGTCCCGTCAACTCTACACCAAGCCATAAAATTCGAATGGGAGGGACAGAAAATTATAGTTGCAGCTGAGAAGGATATCCAGAAGTATCCTTACAATATCATACCTATGATCGAGGGGAGTCCCCACATGTCAAAGTTTCAAGTGGTGGAATACATTGGGGCCACCAATTCAGAAGGGGAAGTCGATAAACCAGTGCCAGCAGTCTACAAAATGATTGCCTCCACGATGATGATAAGTGGTTTTGAAACAGGAAAGGGCCTAGGATGGGACCTCGAAGGGATAACAAAGCCTATGCCAATCCCAAAAGAAAATTACCACTTCAATCTAGGGTATGCTCCTAGCAAAGAGGAGCTCACAAAAGCTATTAAGAGAGAACCCAGAACAAGGAATCTACCTCGTCTGCTTTCGGGTCTGTACCAATCATTTCCCAGAAAGATGCCGATGTTGAATGAAGAAGAAACTGATGGGGGTCTCGAGTCATTGTTTCAAGAAGAGGGATGCTACGCGATCATTGAAGAGAGCCAGGAGAAGCTCACCATATGCAGTCTGCGGCCAGGAGAGCACTTGAACAATGGGACATCTACTCCCCTCTTGGCTCCTCGGTAGAGATGGATTTTCCTTAAAATCTTTTGCCATAATTTGCGACATCGGCTGAGGCCCGACTGATCGCCTTTTCTAAATTACTTCGTAATGTTTAAAAATGGAAATGGTCCGATATTGTTCCGAACCAGGACCACAGTTTGTAATCAATTACTCTTGAATTAATGAAAAGCCTCGATCTACATAAAACTGCTACCTTTATCAGATAATAATAATGAAAATTTTCTAACTAACCATGCGTAACTAACAATAATAAACCTAACTTTACTTTGCCTCGCCTTTTCAGTAGTAACCATAATAAAACAACCAAAAATGTCATGACGTGTCATGAAACAAACGAGGGAAATAGTCAACAAGAATACGAGGAGTACGATGAAGCGACGATGATGCCAGAGGGACTGGTAGAAGAGTTGGAAGGATTAGAAGATAAGAAGAAGCCGAATATGGACAAAACTGAGGTGATCAACCTTGGTGACGAAGAGGATGTCAAAGAAATAAGAATCAGTGCTCAGTAGGGAGCTCTACAGAAAGAAGAGCTCATAGCTCTGTTGAAGGAATCTGTGGACGTCTTCGCCTGGTCATACGCAGATATGTCGGGATTGAGCATTGAAATAGTGGCCTACATATTACCCATCAAGGAGGGTTTTGTACCAGGCAAGCAAAAGACGCGAACATTTAAGCCAGACATAAGTATCAGGATAAAGGACTAAGTAGAAAAATAGATCAAGTCTGGAATAGTGGAGGTAACATCCTACCCCACTTGGGTGGCCAACGTAGTGTCGGTACCCAAAAAGGATGAAAAGATTCAGATATGTGTGGACTACCGAGATCTTAACCAGACCAGTTGGAAAGATAACTTTCCTCTCCCAAGCACGAGCTGCAGTCATTCGTGGATTGTTTCGTCGGGTATCATCAAATACTCATGAGCGAAGAAGATGTAAAAAAATAGCTTTCATCACCCTTTGGGAAGTCTATCATTACAGGGTAATGCCATTCGTCCTCAAAAACGCCGGCGCCACATACATGAGAGCTATGACTACCCTGTTCCATGATATGAGGCATCAAGAGATTGAAGTCTATGTGGACGATGTCATCATAAAATCAAAGAAAAGCTCAGAACATACCGTGCACTTGCGTCAGTTCTTTGACAGACTTCGCAAATTCAATCTGAGGCTGAACCCTGTAAAAAGTGCGTTTGGAGTGCCTGCAGGTAAGTTGCTAGGATTCATAGTCAGCCGCAGGGATATTAAACTAGATCCTACCAAAATTAAAGCAATTCAGAAGTTGCCGCCTCCCAAGACCAAGAGAGAAATCATGAGCTTCTTGGGAAGGTTAAACTACATTGGGTGGTTCATAGCCCAGTCAACTGTGATTATGGAGCCAATCCTTAAGTTGCTCAAGAAAGACGCTCCTACAAATTGGACGGAAGAATGCCAAGAGGCATTTGACAAAATCAAGAGATATCTTTCCAATCCTCCCATCTTGATGCCGCCCAGGCAAGGGAGTCCTCTATTACTATACCTGTCGGTATCAAAAAATACTTTCGGGTGCATGCTCGCCCAGCACGATGAAATGGGCAAAAAGGAACATGCCATCTACTATTTGAGCAAGAAGTTCACATCCTCCGAGGAGCGATATACGCTCATAGATAAAACCTGTTGTGCTTTGACCTGGATTGCTCAAAAGTTGAGGCACTACCTATCGATGTTCACCACTTACCTTATATCCAGAATTGACCCACTGAGATATATTTTCTGGCAACTGATGCCTGTGGGAAAATTGGCTAAATGGCAGAAGCTATTGAGCGAATTTGACATGGTATACATAGCACAAAAGGCAATCAAAGAACAAGCCCTAGCTGACCTGCTAGCAGAAAGTCCCATCGATGAAGAACTTGAACCATTACGGACCTTCTTCCCATATGAGGAAGTGATAGCGATGGAAGAAGAGGTGGCATAACTATACTCAGGCCGGAGGCTGTTCTTCGATTGAGCAGTCAATTACAAAGGATCATTCGTCGGGGCAGTGTTGATATCATAAATAGGACAACAATATTCAGTGGCCGTAAAGCTCAACTTCAGATGTACCAACAACATGGTTGAATATGAAGCATGTGTCCTCGGCCTCAGGATGGCATTAGACATGAACATACGAGAGTTGTTAGTAATCGGGGACTCCGATCTGCTCATAAATCAAGTAAAAGGAAATTGGGCAACCAAGAATGATAAAATACTCCCATATGTGAATCTGATATAGAGATGGTGTGGAAGATTCAAGAGCATCGATTTCAGTTATACTTCGAGGGGTCAAAATGAATTTGCTGACGCATTGGCTACGATAGCCTCCATGATCCAGCACCCCAAGAGTACTCACATTGATCCACTATAGATCATACTGAGAGAACAACAGGCTCACTGCTCCCATATCAAGGCCGAGCCGGATGGCCAACCATCGTATGCCGACATCAAGGCCTACTTGGAGAAAGAAGAGTATCCCCCAGAGAGTTCAGCAAATCAAAAGAAGACCATTAGGAGGCTTGCTAATGGGTTCTTCCTGAACCAAGAAGTGTTGTACAAAAGGACCCCTGACCTTGGGTTACTTGGTGCATGGACGCTGAAGAGGCTACAAAATTGCTAAAAGAGGTGCACGCAGGGGCATGCGGACCCTACATAAATGGATTCATCCTTGCTAACAAAATGCTGAGGACAGGATATTACTAGATGACCATAGAGCACGACTCCTGTAAATTCATGAAAAAGTGTCATCAGGGTCAGATACACGGAGATCTGATCAAGGTTCCCCTCATAGAATTACATGAAATAAGCTCGCCTTGGCCATTCGTGGCATGGGGAATGGACGTCATAGGACCCATCCAGCCTCCAGCCTCCAACGGACATCGTTTCATCTTAGTTGCCATCGACTACTTCACCAAATGGGTAGAAGCAACTTCACACAATCAGTGACCAAGAAAGTTGTGGCTGACTTCGTCAAAAATAATCTGATACGTCGTTTCAGTGTACCAGAATCCATCATCACAGACAATGGTGCCAATCTGAATAGCCATTTGATGAAGGACATCTATGAGTAATTCAAGATCACCCACATAAACTCTACCGCTTACCGACCACAGATGGATGGAACCGTAGAGGCTGCCAACAAGAACATCAAAAAATCTTGAGAAAAATGATGATCAACTACAAGAATTGGCATGAGCAGTTACCTTATGCTTTGTTGGGGTACAGAACGACAACTCAAACCTCCACTGGGAAACCCCATACCTTATTTTCTACAATACAGAAGTGGTCATACCCGCAGAAGTGGAAATCCCTTCACTCAGGATCATCCACGAGGTAAAGCTAAATGATGCAGAATGGGTCAGAAACCGCTATGAACAATTGGCCATGATAGATGAAAAGAGAATGGTGGTGGCATGCCACAAACAGCTGTACAGACAAAGGATATCTCGAGTCTTCAACAAGCGGGTCAGAGCCCGACTTTTCCAAATTGGACAACTCGATCTCAAGAGGAATATAAAGGAAAATTCGCGCCAAACTGGCAAGGGTCATACATAAATAGGAAAGTACTCTCAGGAGGAGCTGTAGTCTTAGCCGAGATGGACGAAAAAGAGTGGCCTAAAGCCATCAATGCATACGCGCTCAAGAGATACTACACTTAGGATTTTATTTGCTTGTAATTATTTCCTTTTAATCGTACCTTTTCCTTGTAATCGTACGTCGCAATAGAATAGGAAAAAAAATCGTCTATGTAATGAACTAGACCATGAACTGACTTCCCCACAGTGGGATAGTAGGCAGTCCCTATCGGACCCAGTCACATCATTAGTAGAAACCAAAACTTAGTTTTTTTTTTTGAACTATTCGACCTGAATTCCTGCTGCGACAAGATACGTAGGCACTTTCGAGCTCGGTCATCATAAAAGAAAAACCCGAGAAACCCTTAGGGGACCTCAGAGATAAAAGTCAATGAGATCAGAACACAAGGATCGGCGCGAGAAATGGCTAGACATCAACCCTACCGGGCGAATTTTGAGCTCGAAACGGTCAACGAGGAAAGTGACAAAGTAAAACAATACACTAGGATAAACCTCAAAAATTCCTGCATAACAAGACAAAGCAAAGGTCACTCAGAGTGAATCCTAAAATCAGGGCAGAGTTTTTGAGAAAGATCTCAAAAATTCTACTAGAGCGGAAGTAAGCAATCATACCTCCCGAGAGAGCCAGAAGACCTCGTTTGAAGGAAACATACGTCATGGCACATAAAAAATGAAACAAACATTTATTTTAAGGAAAACAATGTGCATTTTACAAACTTTACTTCAAACTTTAAAATTAGTATAAGTACGTCCCAAAAATATCTCTCGAAATACCAAGCCCAAGAGGGTTCAAAGGAGCATCGAAGAGAGACACCAAACGGGAAGACAATGACGCTAATCAGCCTCTTAAGAAACTCACAATTTTTCTGTGGATGGAGGTTTTTAACAGGACAGCAGGCACACCACCAACCGGTTTACTCACAGCAAAGGCGAAAGGCAAAACTTAGCCCAGCGGAGAAGGACCAAAAAGGTCACAGCAAAAAATGGGTAATAAAGCCACATCTGGCCGCGAGGGTCACAAAGCAAATGAGTGTAAAGACATATTCGACCAAAAGGGTCATGCGAAGAATGAATGAGCGTAAAGACAAATCGACCAAGGGTCACACAAAGAGTGAATAACAAAGACATATCGGACCAAGAGGGTCACAATGAATGAGCATAAAGATACATACAACCAAAAGGGTCACGACAAGGACGAAAGGGCATATCCGACCACAAGGGTCAACTTCCAATACAATGGACAAAAGAAACATTATCCAGCCACAAGGGCCATATCTGTCATCTGCATGCCAAGAGGGCCATTCATTTATTTAATTTTTGAGAGGGCCATTCATACAAATTCTTTGAGAGGGTCATTCATACAAATTGCCGAGACGGCCATTCATACAAAGCGCCGATTTGGGGGCCATTCATACTTTGTTACACCTTGGAAAATTTCGCTATCTTGCGATGTAAGCAAGGTAGCATGAGTGGGACAAGTTTCAAGAATTTCCGGAAGTTAAGAAGACAAGATAAAATTTTGCGTCACTCCTTTCCCGTACTTTGAGGTTCCATAATAATCTTAGTGATTTAGACTCGTGCAGAGGATCTATTGGGGAAATTGGTCAAGTAGCTTATGAGTGTGTCTTAAAGGAAGATATAATCATCAACTTATCTCTTATAGAATGCAAGAGTTGGGAGTTAAGTGAATCAAGAAAGAATACGCTACGCCTCTTATTTGTTGCATTGATGTATCTGGTACACTAGTCGTCTTGGTCTTGAGTGTTAGCCTTCGAGGTTACGAGATATTGGATATGTTATCCCTCATATATGAAGGTTTAAGTTCATATGTAACAAGTATTGGAAGTTTGGAGGTCAAACGAATCAAAGGAATTTAGTTGTCGAGACTTTGGGAGAACTTGGCAGATTTTCGGACAAGATTTTTGGGTCCACTTGTGAGGGAAATATCTCCTAGAATACAAGGAGTTACGGAATCCATAACTATGTAAACATAATTTCGGGGAGTCTTCTTTCCAATGTAATTAGGCGGTGCAATGCGGAGAAGTAGGAGTAAATTATTAGCTGTGAAATTTGACGGTGCAATTTTACGGACCGTCAACATGAATGACGGACCGTCAAAGTGAGGCTGTGGCTGAACAGTTGGTATATAGTTGCATATATCTCGAACTCCTTCACTCATTTTTCATTTTTCCAGGTTCCCACACCCTCCAAAATCCTCTTTAAACCATAAAAACTTGATTCTCTCAAATTCATCAAGGTTTCCACTTTAGAATCACAAAGTAGAAAAGGAAAGCATAGTATTAGTGTTGTTTGCTGCGTAATTTGTGGGTTTGAGGTCGAGGTTGAGGATTTTACTTGGAATTCGATTATTTAAGGTAAGGTTACAATCTTAACTTGATTATTAAGTCATTTATGGAAACATTTTCTAGTTTAAAGAGAGGAAAAACATGTTATGAAGCTTATAAAACAAGTTGTTGAGATGGGCACTTTGTGGACTGATTTTGGATGGAAATTTGAAGAGATTTTCACTTGTTTATATTGTTGTATGATCTTGTTGTTATTGATGATGATGTTGTGTATATTGTGGGCATTTTGGAGTTGGATTGGAGTAAAAATTATAGGGGAAATGCTACCCGAATTTCGTTAAGTTACCTACTTATTTAAGATGGATGGTAAGAGATGTAAATGGTCTAATTATAGCATATGTTGCCTTATCCGTAGAGTTACGAGCTCGGAAGTAGACGTTGGACATTTAGGTAGACTCAAGGTATGTTAAGGCTATTCGTATGATACGAACGGAATAAGTGAAGAACCAGTTCCAAAAGACTTCATTCTTAGATATTCCAGAGATACTTGCATTATTGACTTCATATGGATATTTTGATATAGTTCACGTCTATAGCTTCCAGAGATCCCTTATTGGGAAACCTTATGTTACTACGAGTAGCTCGAATGATATTTTATGAATCTCTCATGCATTTCCGTATATGTATAGCTATTTTACCACAGAGAGCGCGCTATAGTCGGTACGGTACGACACCCATTGTACACTCATCGGCAGTTGGGTACGGATAACACCGAGCTTGTCATGGCAGGGTACGGATGACACCGAGCCTATATTATATGGCCGGGTACGGTATTATGATATATGTATATGACTATTTTTGAAAGAGAGCCTACATATCATACGCCCTCATAGGCATTTTCGGATACACACAATTATACGTACGCCTTCGTATATAAAGAGATATATAGATACATTCGTATATATAGATTGAATTTTATGTCTCGAGATTCCTTTCATGATTCTTATATATTTTATTTTCATGCCTTACATACGCGGTACATTATTTGTACCGACTCCCCATTACCGGGGACCGGGTTTCATGCCCGCAGGTTTTGAGATCTTGTGGTTGGTGATCTATCCGGCAAGATATCGGCTTCCGGCGGTGTTCGCCTCCACTTGTTAGGAGTTACTTGTGAGTCGACATGGTCATAGTTATGCTTATATATGGGTATGGCGATTTTTTTGTCCCAACCACGTTATGACATGTACTCTAGTATAAGCTTGTGTGATTATGTATAGTCAGTAGATATATGGTCTTGTGGTATAAATGTATATGGCAGCCTTCTCGGCTCGCGCAAGTATTTCACTGAGTTTACATATGTATGTTTTACTGGCTATCAAATGTTCAGGCATGTTTTTACACAAGTTAGTAAGATTATCACATAACGGCCCTATTGCTCCATCTATGTTTATGTTTATATTATAGATGTATGTCGTACGTGCTGTTTACTAGTACGGTCAGGTGCCGTCATGGCTCTCCAATTTGCATTGTGAAAGCACATACAAATTGGGGGAGAGGTCCATTCATACAAATTGCCGAGAGGGCCATTCATATCAACGCCGAAGGGACCATTCATATAAGCCGCCGAGAGGCCATTCATACAAATTGCCAAGAGGGCCATTCATATCAAATTGCCGAGAGGGCTATTCATATCAAATTTTCGAGAGGGCCATTCATTCAAACAAGCCAAGAGGTCCATTCATTCAAACAAGCCAAAAGGGCCATTCATTCAAACGACCAAAAGGTGGTCATTCATGGCGAGAGGGTTATTCATGCAACGAAAGTAGAGAGCCATTCATCTAAAATTCCATGAAGAAAATCGCACATTGTCAAGTCTAGGAAATAGGCACACGGCCACAAAAAGAACCGGCGCCCATTTAACCGCATCAGGACAAATTACGGAGCAAACGTGGAACTTTTTCTTATACGGCCGGTCAAGATGGTTTCCCATGAGAGTCCAAGCTCTCACTGGGCCAGTTCGAGTGCCATCAATCTTAGACTCGACCACAATTTGTCTTGTTTTTATTTCTTTACTAAAAAACGCGACCGATCGGACACACACCGCTAAATCTGAAGGTATTCCCACATAAAGGATATACTTTTCTCCAAAATAAGTCGAACTAAATGTGACCAGATTCCAAGAGACCCGAGGGGATATATAGCGGGCTCAAGACCGGAAGGCGGGGCTCGGGAACCCGCAGAGTCGGTCACATTCAATAAGTACGGAGGAACCCCGGTCAAGTATGATTGGGGGGATCTCGTGACTTTCCTTCCAAATCACTTAAAAGTCCTTAGTTGAGTCAAACTACAAGTGGCCTGAATTCTCATATAACCCGAGATATTTAGAAAACCCGGAAAACTAGGGGTCCGGCCACGTACGTGAAAAATTGCATGAAGATGAAAGGTGGAATGAGTGAATTGATCTAAAAATTAGGGTTAGTCAAATTTCATTGCTCGGTGATGGTCTGCACATCCCGAACACTGAAGGGACAGTTGTTGACAAGTTGCTTTGACTTCCCGTAATTAATTTTAATCCTCGCAGTCCTCGATAATAAATAAAATGAGCTGTTTGCACCTTAAAGGGTTTAAATAATTTTTAAACAAATTGTTCGTATCAATGTTTACTCCTTTAAATTGGTAAAAAGGTTTTTCATGACATCACAAATTATTTAGAAATTAATTGGTACCTTTTGTGACATTTATGAGATACTTGTTAGATTTAATCAAAGAAAAAAAAGGCATTTTTGTTTAAAAATAATAATCATTTATTTGATTAAAAATCAAAATTTAGCAAAATACTTTATTCCGTTTAATTCAAAGGTGTTTGAGTAATTAAAATAACTAACCATTTTATCCCTTAATCCTAATTTTTGTATAATTGTGATTTGTCAAAATTATTTATAATTGTCTACAAATATTTTAATTAGCTAATTAATCAATTAGGTGGTCATTATTGCAAATTGATTTTTAATTGTTTAATTATTTTTTGTTATGGCCACAATTAAATTAATCAATTCATGGTTTAACGAAATTGGGGTCATTTCTTGTAAAATTAGCCTCTTAATGGCCTTAATTGGAGTTCAAATTAATAAATGTCATTAATACAATATATTTTTAAATCTGCTTAATTAGGCCAAATATTGCCATAATCAAAATAATAAATTGATTAACATCAATTAAGGCCATATTCGCAAAATTAAACCCATTTACACAGTTAATGCTTAAATTATCTAATGGGTTAATTATGTCCTAATTAGGTTTATAATTGAAATATTATGACCAATAATCAATATTTTAGTTTTTGTCTGTTTATTAAATTACCCACTTTACTCTATATGTACGTGTATACATTAGGTATATATATATATATATACACACACATTATATGCATAAAAAGGCCAGCCATTTTTTTTATATGTATAACACGGACCGAGTCAACCCAAAACGAGCAAGACCCGGCCCTTACCCCGCATACAGTATAAAGGTGTAACGACTCGTTTAGCCGTTATAGTGTTGGGACCCATTTAACCTTCTTCAATCTATCCCCAAGTCCCGTTAGTAGGATCTATGACTTAATGAAGTCATTGGGTTGTTTCCCGCATGGTTTAAGTGTAGGCGAGTCGTTGATTGAGAAGCTAGTTAAGTTAGCGAATTAGAGTTGACCACGGTCAACGTCGGTTTTAGGCATGACCCTGTGTCAATAGTTTGAAAGTTTCAACATG
>NC_081348.1:65770483-65879649 GCF_029784015.1 Lycium ferocissimum | reverse complement strand
GAAAAAGTGTCATCGGGGTCGGATACACGGGGATCTGATCAAGGTTCCCCCCACAGAATTACATGTGATGAGCTCGCCTTGGCCATTCGTGGCATGAGAAATGGACGTCATAGGACCCATCAAGCCGTCAACCTCCAACGGACATCGTTCTATCTTAGTCGCTATCGACTACTTCACCAAATAGGTAGAAGAAACTTCACACAAGTCAGTGACCAAGAAGTTGTGGGCCGACTTCGTCAAAAATAACCGATACGTCGTTTCGGTGTACCGAATCCATCATCACAGCATAATGGTGCCAATCAATAGCCATTTGACGAAGGACATCTATGAGTAATTCAAGATCACCCACATAAACTCTACCGCACCGAATTACGGATGGATGGGCAGAGGTCGCCAACAAGAACATCAAAAAATCTTGAGAAAAATGATGATCAACTACAAGAATTGGCATGAGCAGTTACCTTATGCTTTGTTGGAGTATTTAACGACAACTCAAACCTCCACGGGAAACCCCATACCTTATTTTCTACAATACGAAGTGGTCATACCCGCGAGAAGTGGAAATCCCCTTCACTCGGGATCATCCACGAGGTAAAGCTAAATGATGCGTAATGGGTCGAAACCGCTATGAACAATTGGCCATGATAGATGAAAAGAGAATGGTGGTGGCATGCCACAAACAACCAATACGTACAAAGGATATCTCGAGTCTTCAACAAGCGGGTCGCAGCCCGACTTTTCCAAATTGGACAACTCGATCTCAAGAGGAATATAAAGGAAAATTCGCGCCAAACTGGCAAGGGTCATACATAAATAGGAAAGTACTCTCGGAGGAGTCGTAGTCTTAGCCGAGATGGACGAAAAAAGAGTGGCCTAAAGCCATCAATACAGGCGCGCTCAAGAGATACTACACTTAGGATTTTTTGCTTGTAATTATTTCCTTTTAATCGTACCTTTTCCTTGTAATCGTACGTCGCAATAGAATAGGAAAAAAATCGTCTATGTAATGAACTAGACCATGAACCGACTTCCCCACAGGTGGGATAGTAGGCGGCCCCTATCGGACCCAGTCACATCATTAGTAGAAACCAAAACTTAGTTTTTTTTTTTGAACTATTCGACCTGAATTCCTGCTGCGACAAGATACGTAGGCACTTTTGACCTCGGTCGTCATAAAAGAAAAACCCGAGAAACCCTTAGGGGACCTCAGAGATAAAAGTTAATGAGATCAGAACACAAGGATCGGGGCGTGAAATGGCTAGACGTCAACCCTACACTGGGGCAGAATTTTTGAGCTCAGAAACAGTCAACGAGGAAAGTGACAAAGTAAAACAATACACTAGGATAAACCTCAAAAATTCCTACATAACAAGACAAAGCAAAGGTCACTCAGAAAGTGAATCCTGGCTTGGGGGCGAGTTTTTGAGAAAGATCTCAAAATTCTACCGGAGCGGAAGTCGCAATCATACCTCCCGAGAGGGGCCAAGACCTCGTTCGAAGAAAACACACGTCATGACACATAAAAATGAAACAACATTTATTTTAAGGAAAACAACGCGCATTTTACAAACTTTACTTCAAACTTTAAAATTAGTATAAGTACGTCCCAAAAACATCTCTCGAAATACCGAGCCCAAGAGGGTTCAAAGGAGCATCGAGGGGAGACACCAAACGGGAAGACACCAATGCTAATCGGCCTCTTAGGAAACTCTCAATTTTTCTGTGGATGCAGGTTTTTAACGTAACAACCTGGCACACCACCAACCGGTTTACTCACAAAGAAAGGCGAAAGGCAAAATTCAAACCAACGGAGAAGGACTAAAAAGGTCACAACAAAAAATGGGTAATAAAGCCACATCTGGCCGCGAGGGTCACAAAGCAAATAAGTGTAAAGACATATTCGACCAAAAGGGTCATGCGAAGAATGAATGAGCGTAAAGACAAATCTGACCAAAAGGGTCACACAAAGAGTGAATAACAAAGACATATCGGACCAAGAGGGTCACAATGAATGAGCATAAAGATACATACAACCAAAAGGGTCACGACAAGGACGAAAGGGCATATCCGACCACAAGGGTCAACTTCCAATACAATGGACAAAAGAAACATTATCCAGCCACAAGGGCCATATCTGTCATCTGCATGCCAAGAGGGCCATTCATTTATTTAATTTTTGAGAGGGCCATTCATACAAATTGCTGAGAGGGTCATTCATACAAATTGCCGAGACGGCCATTCATACAAACTGCTGAGGGGGCCATTCATACTGTTACACCTTGGAAAATTTCGCTATCTTGCGATGTAAGCAAGGTAGCATGAGTGGGACAAGTTTCAAGAATTTCCAGAGTTAAGAAGACAAGATAAAATTTTGCGTCACTCCTTTCCCGTACTTTGAAGTTCCATAATGATCTTAGTGATTTAGACTCGTGCCGAGGATTTATTGGGGAAATTGTACAAGTAGCTTACGAGTGTGTCTTAAAGGAAGATATAATCATCAACTTATCTCTTAGAGAATGCGAGAGTTGGGAGTTAATGAATCAGGAAAGAATACGATACGCCTCTCATTTGTTGCATTGATGTATATGGTACACTAGTCGTCTTGGTCTCGAGTGTTAGCCTTTGAGGTTATGAGATATTAGATATGCTATACCTCATATATGAAGGTTTAAGTTCATATGCAACAAGTATTGGAAGTTTGGAGGTCAAACGAATCAAAGGAATTTAGTTGTCGAGACTTTGGGAGAACTTGCGTATTTTCGGACAAGATTTTTGGGTCCACTTGTGAGGGAAATATCTCCTAGAATACAAGGAGTTACGGAATCCATAACTATGTAAACATAATTTCAGGGAGTCTTCTTTCCAATGTAATTAGCTGATTGCAATCTGGAGAAGTACAGAGTAAATTATGAGTTGTGCAATTCGACGGTGCAATTGTACGGACCGTCAACATGATTGACGGACCGTCAATATGCACCTTCAAAGTGAGGCGGTGGCTGAACTGTTGGTATATATTTGCATATATCTCGAACTCCTTCACTCATTTTTCATTTTTCCAGGATCCCATACCCTCCAAAACCCT
This sequence comes from Lycium ferocissimum, assembly GCF_029784015.1. Lineage (NCBI taxonomy): Eukaryota > Viridiplantae > Streptophyta > Magnoliopsida > Solanales > Solanaceae > Lycium > Lycium ferocissimum. The sequence continues at coordinate 65,876,567 of NC_081348.1, read as the reverse complement.
TTCTAAACCATAAAAACTTGATTCTCACAAATTAATCAAGGGTTCCACTTTAGAATCACAAGCTAGAAAGGGAAAGCATAGTATTAGTGTTGTTTGTTGCGTAGCTGTGGGTTTGAGGTCGAGGTTGAGGATTTTACTTGGAGATTCTGATTATTTAAGGTAAGGTTACAATCTTAACTTGATTATTAAGTCATTTATGGAAACATTTTCTAGTTTAAAGAGAGGAAAAACATGTTATGAAGCTTATAAAACAAGTTGTTGAGATGGGCACTTTGTGGACTGATTTTGGATGGAAATTTGAAGAGATTTTCACTTGTTTATATTGTTGTATGATGCTGTTGTTATTGATGATGATGTTGTGTATATTGTGGGCATTTTTGGAGTTGGATTGGAGTAAAAATTATAGGGGAAATGCTACCCGAATTTCGTTAAGTTACCTACTTATTTAAGATGGATGGTAAGAGATGTAAATGGTCTAATTATAGCATATGTTGCCTTATCTGTAGAGTTACGAGCTCGGGAAGTAGACGTTGGACATTTAGGTAGACTCCAAGGTATGTTAAGGCTATTCGTATGATACGAACGGAATAAGTGAAGAACCAGTTCCAAAAGACTTCATTCTTAGATATTCCAGAGATACTTGCATTATTGACTTCATATGGATATTTTGATATAGTTCACGTCTATAGCTTCCAGAGATCCCTTATTGGGAAACCTTATGTTACTCTGAGTAGCTCAGAATGATATTTTATGAATCTCTCATGCATTTCCGTATATGTATAGCTATTTTACCACACCGAGCCGCGCTATAGTCGGCCGGGTACGACACCTATTGTGCACACCACTGCAGTTGGGTACGGATAACACTGAGCCTGTCATGGCCGGGTACGGATAACACCGAGCCTATATTATATGGCCGGGTACGGTATTATGATATATGTATATGACTATTTTTGAAAGAGAGCATGCATATCATACGCCCTCATAGGCATTTTCAGATACACAGAATTATACAGACGCCTTCAGATATAAAGAGATATATAGATACATTCAGATATATAGATTGAATTTTATGTCTCAGATTCCTTTCATGATTCTTATATATTTTATTTTCATGCCTTACATACGCGGTACATTATTTGTACTGACTCCCCTATTACCTGGGGACTGGGTTTCATGCCCGCAGGTTTTGAGATACTGGTTGGTGATCTATCCAGTAAGATATCAGCTCAGCGGCCAGTGTTACTGCACTCCACTTGTTCCGGAGTTGCTTGTGAGTCAGCATGGTCATAGTTATGCTTATATATGGGTATGGCGAGGCCCTGTCCCAACCACGTTATGACATGTACTCTAGTATAAGCTTGTAGACAGTTATGTATAGTCAGTAGATATATGGTCTTGTGGTATAAATGTATATGGCAGCCTTCTCGGCTCGCGCAAGTATTTCACTGAGTTTACATATGTATGTTTTACTGGCTATCAAATGTTCAGGCATGTTTTTACACAAGTTAGTAAGATTATCACATAACGGCCCTATTGGCCCATCTATGTTTATGTTTATATTATAGATGTATGTCAGATGGTGCTTTACTAGTACGGTCAGGTGCCCGTCATGGCCCTCCAATTTGCATTGTGACACATACAAATTGGGGAGAGGTCCATTCATACAAATTGCCGAGAGGGCCATTCATATCAAACTGCCGAGAGGACCATTCATATAAACTGCCGAGAGGCCATTCATACAAATTGCCGAGAGGGCCATTCATATCAAATTGCCGAGAGGGCTATTCATATCAAATTTTCGAGAGGGCCATTCATTCAAACAAGCCAAGAGGTCCATTCATTCAAACAAGCCAAAAGGGCCATTCATTCAAACAGCCAAAAGGGTCATTCATAGCCGAGAGGGCTATTCATGCAAACAGGCGAGAGAGCCATTCATCTAAAATTCCATGAAGAAAATCTGCACATTGTCAAGTCTAGGAAATAGGCACACAGCCGCCAAAAAGAAGCCGGCTTGCTGAACCAGATCCAGACAAATTACGGAGCAAACGTGGAACTTTTTCTTATACAGCCGGTCAAGATAGGTTTCCCATGAGAGTCAAGCTCTCCGGCCAGGATTTGGAGGCCATCCAATCTTAGACTCAGCCACAATTTGTCTTGTTTTTATTTTCTTTACTAAAAATCGCGACCGGTCGGACACACACCGGGAAATCTAAAGGTATTCCCACATAAGGGACATACTCTTCTCCAGCAAGTCGAACTAAATGTGACCAGATTCCAAGAGACCAGGGATATATAGGCGGGCTCAAGACCAGAGAGGCGGGCTCAAGACCAGAGAGTCGGTCACATTCTAACAATCGTCTGGAGGAACCCCAGTCACAGCACTGGGGGATCTCAGGACTTTCCTTCCAAATCACTTAAAAGTCCTTAGTTGAGTCAAACTACAAGTGGCCTGAATTCTCATATAACCCGAGATATTTAGAAAACCCGTAAAACTAGGGTCCGGCCACGTATGTGAAAATTGCATGAAGATGAAAGGTGGAATGAGTCGGGTCAGTCAAAAATTAGGGTTAGTCAAATTTCATTGCTCAGGGATGGTCCTGCCATCCCCGAACACCTGAAGGGACAGTTGTTGACACCTAGTTTTTGACTTCCCGTAATTAATTTTAATCACTCAGAGTCCTTGGATAATAAATAAAATGAGCTATGCACCTTAAAGGGTTTAAATAATTTTTAAACAAATTGTTCAGATCAATGTTTTACTCCTTTAAATTGGTAAAAAGGTTTTTCATGACATCACAAATTATTTAGAAATTAATTGGTACCTTTTGTGACATTTATGAGATACTTGTTAGATTTAATCAAAGAAAAAAAAGGCATTTTTGTTTAAAAATAATAATCATTTATTTGATTAAAAATCAAAATTAGCAAATACTTTATTCCGTTTAATTCAAGGTGTTTGAGTAATTAAAATAACTAACCATTTTATCCCTTAATCCCTAATTTTTGTATAATTGTGATTTGTCAAAATTATTTATAATTGTCTACAAATATTTTAATTAGGCTAATTAATCAATTAGGTGGTCATTATTGAAAATTGATTTTTAATTGTTTAATTATTTTTTGTTATGGCCACAATTAAATTAATCAATTCATGGTTTAACGAAATTGGGGTCATTTTTGTAAAATTAGCCTCTTAATGGCCTTAATTGGAATAACCAAATTCATTGGCTCAAATTAATAAATGTCATTAATGCAATATATTTTTAAAATCTGCTAATTAGGCCAAATATTGCCATAATCAAAATAATCAGTCAGATTAACATCAATTAAGGCCATATTCGCAAAATTAAACCCATTTACACAGTTGGCTGCTTTTAAATTATCTAATGGGTTAATTATGTCCTAATTAGTTTATAATTGAAATATTATGACCAATAATCAATATTTTAGTTTTTGTCAGTTTATTAAATTACCTACTTTACTCTATATGTACGTGTAAACATTAGGTATACATATATATATATGTATACATTATATACATAAAAATGCCAACCATTTTTTTTATATGTATAACCTGGACCGAGTCCAACCCAAAACAGGCCAAGACCCGGCCCAGTCCCGCATACAGATAAAGGTGTAACGACTCGTTTAGCCGTTATAGTGTTGGGACCCATTTAACCTTGCTGACCCATCCCCAAGTCCCGTTAGTAGGATCTATGACTTAATGAAGTCATTGGGTTGGTTTCCGCATGGTTTAAGTGTAAACTGAGTCGTTGATTGAGAAGCTAGTTAAGTTAGCGAATTAGAGTTGACCACGGTCAACGTCGGTTTAGGATGACCCCGTGTCAATAGTTTGAAAGTTTCAACATGTTATTATGATGATTTTGAACTTGTCCACAAGTTTTGATGAGGTTCTGAAGAGTTTCAGATGGGCTTGGGTTTTGTCGCGCTCGTATTCGGTGTTTTCGCAGGAGGTCTATGGATAGAAACAGCTCCAAATTGATCATCCGACATTTTTTTTGAGTGAGGTTTGAACCATTAGATCCGTATCAAAATTATGAAGCCATAGCAAAAAGAATCGCCGCGTTCCGCTTCCGTATGAGGGAGATATGACCATTTTAGTGCGGACGGTTCCAGCTGGCCGCTGGCAGCGACCAAAGGGCCACTATAGCGGTACTGCTGCAGCGACCAACTGGCCGCTACAGCAGCCGACGGGGGGAAAAATTCCCTACTTTAATCCCCCAACTCCTACCCATTATTCCCAAGACCCCAAAGTCAGTTTTCAAGAGAAAAAGAAGCAAAATTCACTTCATTCATTGGTGAAACCATCTTGGAGGGTAAGTCTCCACCTTTATTTGTTCCTTTTCCTTTCTTCTTCAAGTTCCATGATTAGTTTAAGGCCCATCAATGGTGGGTGAAAACCCTAGAACCTTAGAATTAGTAAACCCTTAAATAATTGATGGGTTGTTGATTTTGTTGTTGATTAATCATCTAGGAGTATGGATTATCCCTTTCTAGGAAAGGAATTTGATTTCTTATAGTTGCAATTGCATGCTGAGACTAGGGTTCTAATAAAAATGGAAACTTTGTTCTAAAATCTATTGGAAAGGGTAAAATTGATTAGAAACCCATGAATTGAAGGCTAATGATTGTAGAGATAGAAGTTATGATAAATTCATCCATTAAAAAGGGGTAGAAGTAAGTAGGTCTTCTTTCCCAAATTGTTGTTCTTGTTTTAATACATGGTTTGTTGCTTATTTAGCATCATATTATTAGACTTTGACCGTTATGAGGCACTTCAGAAATAGAAGACTCATGTGGAGTAGTTCATGGCTCCTGTTCTACATTCGAGGTAGGTTATGGCTTACTTTAGTTAGATTTTGATTAGCGAAACGTATGTATTGTGTAGAATTGACGGGAGAAAGCCTAATTAGGTCTTCGGACATGGTGTTTGGCTGGATATTAGCTAGGTTGGTATGACTTCTGATTTTGTGGGCTCATCGCCATTACTTTATTTACTGAAATATGAGGTGTAGTTGCATTCATACTGTGGCGATTCGGAATGGATTTCTATTAGGTTGATTATTTTTTATGGTGGCTTGTTTCCCTCTTTTGTTGTGATTAGACTTATTACCTAAATTATCGTGTTGTACTCAGTTTTCTCTTATTGTGACACGTATCATCGAAGAAAGGAAGGATAATGAGTTTAGACTTGAATGTTGATATAAACTTATGATAGTACATAGATGAAAACTTGGTATATTATTTACTGTTGATGATAATATATAGAAAAGTGGAGCTTCTTGGTAATACAAGACCGAGTTATGAGGCGTACATGCTATATGAGGAAGTAAAGAGGGACATATACTCTTATGTTAGTGGAGACGGTTTGTATGATTCATCTCATGGTTGAGTTGATCTAAGTCTTGATATTACTTATGGCTTTGTGACTTGTACCTTGCTGTGGCTTTATTGGATTGCATTGATTTACCATTTTTACACTCATTTATGCATTCATATACTCATACATGATGGAAATGGTTCGGAAACGATTCATGAAAGACTTGTGGCATGATGCCTTGTGTTTGACATTGATATTGCTAATTGTTCGTAGTCCGTAAATACTAATGAACTGGAATATGTGGAAACATACATTGTGATATGAAATTAGTGAAGAAGTTAATATAATATTCTTGTTGAACTTATGATACTATTTGATACATGGTACTTAATGAATTGATCATTGAGAGCGATGTGACAGTGTTACTATATATATAAAAAAGGCACATTTGATCGGGGGTGAGGATGTGACCTAGATATAAGCTCGTTGTCCAAGGTTTATTCCGGAAATGAGGGATACATTTATATGGCCCGCGTCCGGGGTTTGTTTAGGAGCAGAGGATTTATGGCTCGGGTCCGACGGGTATTCCGGAACGAGTGGTACATGGACACCATGGGTCCCCTGCAGGTCATAACTACTGAGCAATGACATCTGCTAGCATGTGTGTACAGTTCGAGCGATTAGCCATTGAATTACATTGCATCGCACGTCATCATATTTTGCATTGTACATCATCACCTTTTATTCTGCATTATGATATACTCGGTTGGTTCTAATTTTGGTATGGATGTTGAATGCTTATTGTGATATAAATATGATCATTGACTGAGTTAAATTGTGAATTAGTGACTCTATCTAGGGTCGGAACTTGGACTTGTGATTATCAGGTGAGATTATTGAAACTTGACAGACTTGTGGTTTAGAAGCTTCATCTTAGGATGTGACTCTGTTATGGGATATTCTGAGACTTGGATTTAAGTATTAAGTGCCTATCTGTTTAACTTGTTGATTTTATACTTATATGCATGAACTAATCTTAGTCGGCCTATGATGCTTACCGATACATAATGTTTGTACTGATACTACCTTGCTGCACCTTTTTTGGGTGCAGATTGTGTTCCAGAGATTTCATCCAGACTACATCTCGAGCTTGAAGCTAGTTCGCTCGATCAGATCCGAGGGTGGGCTTCTACCCATGTCATGCCACCTGAAGATCTCTCTTTCCAGATGTCTAATTTCATTCTAGACATTATTTGTTATTATATTTGAGATATACTTCATTCTTTAGACATTGTTGGTTAGAGTCCTTCTACGATGACTTTCGTATTCGGGGGGTGTAATAGTTAAGACTTCCGCACTTGTACTATTTATTATTTATGATTTGGTAGACTATTTCTTCATTCACGTGTTAATTGTTTGTTTAAGTATAAACGATTTAAGAAGTTAAAATTGACTAGGGATCAAAGGGTTAACGGGTAAGGGTTCTCCTACTAGTAATAATAAAGTAGGTGCCCGCACGATCGGTAACTTGGGTTGTGACAGTTGGTATCAGAGCCTAGGTTCGTGAATCTCGCTGTACAAGGACATGACTAGTAGAGTCTTGCGGATCGGTACGAAGAGCTCCGTACCTATCTGCGAGAGGCTATGGGATATTTAGGAAACTTCCACTTCTTTCATTCTTTCGTGCTACTTCATTCAAATTGGTATCTAGACGATTCCAATTGATATCTGCACATCCTTCTCTTATTCTTCCCCGAATGGTGGAAACCCGTCCGCTAAACTCTTACGCGAGCGGTTTGTGATAATTGTTTAGTTGTATTGAGTCCATTAGGGGGTGACGCAGGAATTTAGACCTTCGTTGGGGATTCCAAAGCCACGGGTGAGTCCGTATGGTGTTTTTACATTAATATGCATGTGTTTGTTTGTGTGCATGAGGCCTCGGATGAAATCTTGGGCGATAGAGGGGAAAATTGGGCAAAAGTCAAGCTTACTGCCCAAATAGGACCGCTGCGGCGGGGCTTGTACCGCTACGATGGCACCGCTATAGCAATGAGCCCCTTGCCGCCAGCGGTCAGTCATGGTTCATATGTCCGTCGTGGCGGGCCATGTCCCGCTATGGCGATGTCGCTATAGCGGTACATGGGCCGCCATAGCAGTGGTTGATTTTCTTTTGGTCCGCTATGGCGGGCATTTGGCTGCTATAGCGAGCCCGCTGCAGCGGTGGTTTGACTGCTGCGGCGGTCGATGGGAAACAGTAGGTTGTGTTTTTAATTTGAATTTTTTTCTTCTGGGGGTGAGTTCCCTTGCCTTATCTTATGAGTATCTATCATCTTAGGCTTGAATTAATGGTGCAAATGTATGGGGGCTAGTTGGAGAAGATGAGTTTCTACCTTAGCATTGAGAATTGAGTAATTGGATTTAAATATTAGTTTAATTGGTGAGTCTTGCCAACAGTAAGATGGGATTTCATAAAATAGTAAACCATAAGCTTGAATCTCTAATCTAGACTAAGATTGATTAAGGATACAAATGGGGATCGTTCGAAACAAGAGCTAATAATTTGAGAGTTATGTTGAGGTTATACAATGTGAAGTCGACTCGAGGGTTATGTATGAATTGGTAAGTTCTAGTATGTCATAGGCTATAGGGGACATTGGTTGGATAACAGAAACGAAGACTCTAGTGGTTATTGTGTTATTTATGGCTGGTGAGAGATGATATTATTTATTGTACGATATTTTCGTAATTACCTATGTGGTTATTGAGCTTGAATATATGTTTGTTGGTTGGTGTTCCCGAGTTGTACGACATCTTGCTAAGGTAAGGCTTATTTTCGAGATCTCTGAGTTAAATTCTATCATATTAAAGTAATGGTGATCTTAGTTAATTTAGTTGTCTAAGTCAGAAAAGGGTTAAGTATGAACTTTGTGGAGCAGGTGTCTGAGTCCCGATTTATTGAGATAGATATGAGGAATAATTAATAAATTGATGGTAGTTGAGATTTGTCTAAGAGTTGATATACTATTATGACTTCTTGATAAATAGAAAATTTGCCATAATGTGAGAAATATAGGGATGTTAAATAGTTTCGATAGGACGAGATGTTATGAAGAGTGTCCGAATGAATTAGTCTCGAGGAAATAGGGTAAATGTGTTGATGGAATAGATATGGTTGTTGGGTTTCACGTGGTCCTTTTGGAGTATTAAGTAAGTGATAAAAACAAAAAGGTTCGGGTAAGTCTGTGATAAACTGTTACTTGGCTTGAATGGTTGATAGGTAAAATGTAGACATAGTTAGTATTAAACAAAGTGTGTTGAGATATGAATTCTTAGTTTACTGATATAAGAAAGATTTGTTGTTTACGTTGGTTATCATAAAGGTCTAGAGAAGTTGAAATCATTAGAGGTATAAATTGGGATTAATATGATCAAACTTCGATATATTAGATGATGCATACGTGTTGTAGCAATTCCTGTGGTAGGTTCGAGTCCAGAAATATGGGAACTGGGTCTTTTAGCTAGGCTATAAGAAGCTTTGACTAATGAGATGAACGGATAGTGGTTAGGGAGCACTTAGTGCCGTGGAGGCTTCCGTGTGGGTATAATGCATGTCCTTGGGTTATCGTCAACCTTCGTACTCCCCTTCTTCGTTCGAGGACGAACGATGGGTAAATTGGTATCTGATGTAACGACCCATTTAGTCGTTATAGTGTTTGGACCCATTTAACCTTGTTGACCTTCCCCAAGTCCCGTTAGTATGATCTATGACTTAATCAAGTCCTTGGGTTGGTTTCCGTAAGGTTTGAGTGTAAATTTAGTTGTTGATTGAGAAGCTAGTTAAGTTAGCGAATTAGAGTTAACCACGGTCAACGTCGGGTTAGGATGACCCCGTGTCAATATTTTGGAAGTTCCAACATGTTATTATGATGATTTTAAACTTGTCCACAAGTTTTGGTGAGGTTCAGAAGAGGTTCAAATGGGTTAGGGTTTTGTCGCGCTCGTATTCGGTGTTTTTACCGGAGGTCTGTGGATAGAAATGGCTCCAGATTGATCATCCGACTTTTTTTAGTAAGGTTTGAACCATTAGATCTGTATCAAAATTACGAAGCCATAGCAAAAAGAATCATCGCGTTCCGCCTCCGTATGAGGGAGATATGACCATTTTAGTGCGGACGATTCCAGCTGGCCGCTAGCAGCGACCAAAGGGCCACTATAGCGGTACCGCTGCAGCAACCAACTGGCCGCTACAGCAGCCGACGGGGGGCAGAATGCCCTATTTTAATCCCCCAACTCCTACCCATTATTCCCAAGACCCCAAAGTCAGTTTTCAAGAGAGAAAGAGGCAAAATTCATTCCATTCATTGGTGAAAGCATCTTGGAGGGTAAGTCTCCACCTTTATTTGTTCCTTTTCCTTTATTCTTCAAGTTCCATGATTAGTTTAAGGTCCATCAATGGTGGGTGAAAACCCTAGAACCCTAGAATTAGTAAACCCTTAAATAATTGGTGGGTTGTTGATTTTGTTGTTGATTAATCATCTAGGAGTATAGATTATCCCTTTCTAGGAAAGGAATTTGATTTCTTATGGTTGAAATTGCATGCTGAGACTAGGGTTCTAATAAAAATGGAAGCTTTGTTCTAAAATCTATTGGAAAGGGTAAAATTGATTAGAAACCCATGAATTAATGGCTAATGATTGTAGAGATAGAAATTATGATAAATTCACCATTAAAGGATGGTTTCATCCATTCAAAAGGGGTAGAAGTAAGTTGGTCTTCTTCCCCAAATTGTTGTTCTTGTTTAAATACATGGTTTGTTTCTTACTTAGCATCATGTTGTTAGACTTTGACCGTTATGAGGAGCTTCAAAAATAGACCACTCGTGTAGAGTAGTTCATGGCTCCTGTTTTGCATTCAAGGTAGGTTATGGCTTAATTTAGTTAGACTTTGATTAGCGAAACGTATGTATTGTGTAGAAGTGACTGGAGAAAGCCTGATTAGGTCTTCGAACATGGTGTTTGGCTGGATTTTAACTAGGTTGGTATGACTTCTGATTTTGTGGGCTCGTCGCCATTACTTTATTTACTAAAATATGAGGTGTAGTTGTATTCATACTATGGCGATTCGGGATGGATTTCTATTAGGTTGATTGTTATTGATTGTGACTTATTTCCCTATTGTTGTGATTAGTCTTATTACCTAAATTGTCGTGTTGTACTCAGTTCTCTCATATTGTGACACGTATCATCGAAGAAAGGAAGGATAATGAGTTAGACTTGAATGTTGATATAAACTTATGACAGTACATAGATGAAAACTAGGTATATGATTATTTACTGTTGATGATAATATATAGAAAAGTGGAGCTTCCTGGTGATACAAGACCTAGTTGTGAGGCGTACTTGCTATATGAGGAAGTAAAGAGGGACATAGACTCTTATGTTGGTTGAGAAGGTTTGTATGATTCATTTCATGGTTGAGTTAATCCAAGTCTTGATATGACTTGCGGCTTTATGACTTGTACATTCACTGTGGTTTTATTGGATTGCATTGATTTAGCATGTTTACACTCATTTATGCATTCATGCACTTATACATGATGAAAACGGTTCGAAAACGATTCATGAAAGACTTGTGGCATGATGCCTTATGTTTGACATTGATATTGCCAATTTTTCATAGTCCATAAATACTAATGAACTGGAATACGTTGAGACATACATTGTGATGTGAAATTAGTGAAGAAGTTAATATAATCTTCTTGTTGAACTTATGATACTATTTGATACATGGTACTCAATGAATTGATCATTGAGAGTGATATGACAGTGTTACTATATATATAAAAAGGTACATTTGACCGAGGGTGAGGATGTGACCTAGATATAAGCTCGTGGTCGGAGGTTCATTCCAGAAACGAGGAATACATTGATATGGCCCGCGTCCGAGGTTCGTTTCGGAGCGGAGGATTTATGGCTCGGGTCCGAGGAGTATTTCGAAACGAGTGGCACATGGACACCATGGGTCCTCGGCAGGTCATGACTACTGAGCAATGACATCAGTTAGCATGTGTGTACAGTTCGAGTGATTGGCCATTGCATCGCACATCATCATATTTTGCGTTGTACATCATCACATTTTATTCTGCATTATGATATGCTCTGTTGGTTCTAATTTTGGTATGGATGTTGAATGCTTATTGTGATATAAATATGATCATTGACTGAGTCAAATTGTGGATTAGTGACTCTACCTAGGGTCGGAACTTGGACTTGTGATTATCAGGTGAGGTTATTGAAACTTTACAGACTTGTGGTTTAGAAGCTTCATCTTAGGATGTAACTCTATTATGGGATATTTTGTGACTTGGATTTAAGTATTAAGTGTCTATCTGTTTATCTTGTTGATTTTATACTTATATGCGTGAACTAATCTTAGTCGGCCTATGATGCTTACCGGTACATAATGTTTGTACTGATACTACCTTGCTTCACCCTTTTTGAGTGCAGATTGTGTTCCAGAGCTTTCATCCAGACTACATCTCTAGCTTGAAGCTAGTTCACTCGATCAGATCCGAGGGTGAGCTTCTACCCATGCCATGCCACCTGAAGATCTCTCTTTCCAGATGTCTAATTTCATTCTAGACATTATTTGTTATTATATTTGAGATATACTTCATTCTTTAGACATTATTGGTTAGAGTCCTTGTACGATGACTTTCAGATTCTGGGGGTGTAATAGTTAAGAATTCGGCACTTGTACTATTTATTATTTATGATTTGGAAGACTATTTCTTCATTCACGTGTTCATTGATTGTTTAAGTATTAATGATTTAAGAAGTTAAAATTGGCTAGTGATCAAAGGGTTAACGGGCAAAGGTTCGCCTACTAGCGATAATAAAGTAGGTGCCCGCACAATCGGTAACTTGGGTCTTGACAAAAGGGGTATATCCCCTTTTCATTTTTCATACCAAACGACCCCTTTTCCCTCACCCCTTCTCTCTGTTCCCTTTTCTTCGTAAAAACCCTAGAGTCGCCACCTGTCTCTCCTTCTCTCTCGTCCCAAAAATGGTAAAATCGCAATTATGTGTGAGGTACATAGCTTTTCCAGCATTATTTACGTGTAACAAATTAATTCAAAGGTTGTTTTCACCCAGAATCTTGCCCAAACACACTAATAGACTTTTCTTTTTAAAATTATCCAGTCAAAAGTTGATTATTGTTGTCTTATTTGTTGTACTGTGTTCATTTTGCTCGATTTTCATTGGTTGGGGACGAGTGGGTTGGATCGAGTCCAACGAGGCTTAGATCTGACCATTCATTTGTTGTTACGTTCGTTTTGATCCATAGATTTTATTTTACAAGGTTAATTTCTAGGAGAAATTAGTTGTCCCACATCGGTATTTTTGAGGGTTTTGAACAATTTTGGGGTTCGATAAATATAACCCCACCCTCATCATGAAAAGAGGTCGAAAAAAATAGGGAAAAAACCTAAGAAGCTAGAACTTCGAGTTTAAGCTTCCTTAGTATAAAATTTAAACTTTGACTTAAAAGTTGAGGTTTTTCTTAGTTCTTAAATTTATTTTCTTGATTATTTTGTGTTGGTGTGGCTGAGTGTGAGATTTGGAAGCACAAAAAGGCCTTCAAATTCAATCTTGTCCATGGCTGCACTTAAAAAAGGTAACATTTTAATATTGTTGCTTATTTTTGTTATTTTTGAGTAGCTGTGTTATGTGATAATAGTTTGTTTGGTGTTAGTTGCATTGTTAGATTGTCTTGGGCTTAATTAAGTGGTGATATGCTGCCCTAAGTGATGTTTAAGATTCATTAAGAGTTTGAAATAGAGATCACTTTCTTACCTTCATAAATGACATGCTTAACCTTAACAGTGGTTGTTAATATGGACTGAATGGGTAAGCCTAGATAATTTTATTGATGTTGCTCTATAGATAGATATGTATAGACTGTTGTATGCTTTATTATATGCTAAAGTTCCTACTTGGCTGCGCATTCTTCAAACATGATAAAATATGGTTATGTGATTAATAATAGTAACTTTAGTTACCTTCTATACTAATATCAATCTTGTTTGAATGTAAGAGACTCCTAAAGAGCTGTGATGATCCATCTTGAGTGGTTTAAGGTAGTTGTTAGCTTTCTTGATGAGATTATGTTATCTTGGAATCTTCAATCTGCCTTTCCTGAGTCTACATACTTTGTTTATGACATGATTAGTGGTATAAGCCATGATTAGGATAAGTAAAAGATCATGAATGGCGTAAAACAAGGCTTAAAGAGTCTAGGCATACTTATATGAGTCTTATGAGGTGCTCAAGGCACTAGAATGAGATTGAATGAGGTCTGATTGCAGTTGAGTAGGTTTGAGTCTACTTAAGTCTGTTTAAATATGTCTGGATTAGTCTAAAATAACTTTGAATAGTTAAATATGTCTGGATTAGTCTAAAATAACTTTGAATAGCTCTATGCTACACATTGAAGGTGAGTATGAAATAAGCATACGTCTAGAACATGATATAGGAGTTTTAAAAGGAAGATTGGTAATAAGGTCTATTTGTTTGGTATAATATGCTCCCAAATGGTCCACTAGAGGCTGATATTGGCTTATGAAGGTGTAAGATCATTTAAGATGAATTAGGACACCTAGATACAGCTAAGATGATTATGTGTCATGATTGTTCATTTAAACAGAATCTAGTCTTGATTTTTATGTCACCAGACCCTCCCCTCTCTATATCTGGTTCATGCTTGAGTCTTCAAAGGGGCCTAGTGAGACTAAAAGGGTGATTGGATCCTGATATGCTCTTTGACTGTTTAAAAAATGATTAATCAATTAATGAAAAGGAACTACTTGAGTCTAAGTATTGGTGTTCAGTCTAAACTGAAGTTTATAATGAATAAGATGTCAAGTTTTTTTTTTTTTTTTAAAAGAAGCGATGTCTAAAAGGAGTTCAAAACTACTTTCATAGTTTAAGTCCTAGGCTGAGTTGATTGAAATTGGTAACTTTTGTGGTCAACTAGGTGTTTAGTTGGAATTTAATCTAATGGCAGTGTCAAACTAATCTTAACCACAAGGTCTTGGTGGTTGTCACTGGGCATGACGATGAGGTAAAGGGTTGAGGTTGCCTTAGAAGAGTAAAAGGTGAGTTTAGGTATGAACTGGAGGTAATGACCAGTGGGGCCTTTGTTCCCTTTTTACTGAAAGCAAGACTCAGGAAAGGGATGGGGAGGTGATGACCTCACCCTGAACTGTTTTCTCTTTCAGGACCCTGAGGTTTCCTTTTTCTCTTGAACCTCATTCCTATGGCTATGGGACCCACAGAGGTCTTATCTTTGGATTAGGAGAAGTTTACCACACCTGAGGGGACCTTTGAGATTTTATGCTATTAAAACCAAGTTAGAATAAAATGTGAGGGTCTGTCACATTCTCTGCCATAATTAAAGGGATAAAAACTGCAATATTGACTAAAGTTCTGGGAGTAAGTCATTTATCAGGACCTGGATTCATGTCTTAAAGTTCAAAACTTCTTGCTTTGTGTTGTTTAAGAAAGAATATGTTCAGTGAAAACCTGTATGATTTGTTTATCCTTGACCTGTCTGTGTTATGTCATAGTCATAGTTTGAATCTAGACAGTGGACATTTTTAGTTAAGATAAGATTGTTGCGAATTCTTGCTTTTGAACTTGAATTGTTACATTTAGACCTTACTATGCATTATGGTGTAACTTGGATTGAGAAGATGAGGTTGTGTTCTATTTAATGAGGTTTGTCTCTATACTATTGGTTTTTTTAATGTCATATCATGTTTAGAACTGTAGGATGAAACAACTAAACACTGAGTCTGTGTCAAATAATGAATAATTGATAAGTTGGAATTGGTCTAATGTTGTTGTTAAGGATGTTGTGAGTGTTCTCAGGCAGCCTGTGAACCACTTAGCATAGGGTGGTCTTTTCAAAGACACCTCAAAGAGAGGGCAGGGAAGAGTCAAGCTTAGCTTGATTCATAGTACCTACCCTCCAAATGAGGGGTGTCATGACACAGTCTATGAACCATGGGGGGCATTCCTGTCGTGAGGGTGCCTTGATCTTCCTTGATCTCACCATTTTATCAAAGGTTGGAAATAGAAAAGGGATGAGAAAAAATTAACTTGTCTGAATGTCTATAGGAAATTAGGAAGAAGAAATTGGTTGTTTCAATAAGTTGATTTTTGCTTTCTTTCTAAGGGAGATGGATTAATTTGAGGCTGTTGGCAATAAGTGTTCTTTTAAGAAGTTAAGAAAATTCTGAATCATAAAAAGTCATTTGGGATCTTGTGTCATTCCTCTTTCTGTGAGGCCTTGTAATAAACATAGGTGCTCCATTCCTTATTTAGGTAAGTAGCAATCCACATGAAATCTTGCTATATACATGTTGTTACTGCTGTTGATTAAAACAAAGGCTCATCCCCGTGTGTTTTCTGGAAATCTAAATTTGCTCAGTTTCAACTCATTTAGTGTTGTTTTAATTCAGACTATTTGGTGTTCCAACCCTTCCTTGTGATCATAAGTTGTAGGACTTTTCTTTTTTCCTGCATCTCTCTACTGTGCTGTGTTATTGCATTAATCAGTTCTCACACTTATTGCTATTAGGACTGCTAATATGTGAAGCTGGTGAATCATTTACCTGACATGCATAAAAGTTAAGTTAGACTTGAACTAGCTTTAGTTTTTATATTTGGACACTATTCTAAGGATCAGGGACTAATTAGGTAAATGGAATGATCTTGAGTCTAAATTCAAACATGGGTTAATGAAAAGGAAGAGGGACATCCATATGGTATAATTCATATTTGATTAATTAAAAATGGGCCAGATTTCGTCAAGCCCCAAAAGTAAAAGAAAGAAGATGGGTTTTGTTTGTATCATCTATTGATTAGGTGTTTTGAAGTTTTGCTATGTTTATTCTTACATCATCACATTGCAATATCTGTTTTAGTCCCCTTATTATGACTTTGAATTTATTTCAGTATTATTTGTAATTAAATTATTCCCATATGTGGTGATACTTGTGCACGATTATGGAACTCTGATTTTATTCTATAGCAACACTGGTTTGGGGAGTTGAGGTGATTTGGGGGGTTCATGAAACACCTTGGAACTTGTGTGGCATCGGGAATACGAGTGGTGACAACCTTTTCCCTTGCATGGTATAAGTTCCAAGTCAGTGAGGCCAATAGTATACAATCGAGTGCCTTAATTGTGTACCTTGTAACAAATTTGATATATATACATATATATGTATAATGATACGTATGATAGGATCAGTAAATATAGACTAACCTGGGTCCTTTGTCTTTTCCTCCTCTCACTGCATGGCCATTTGGGCCGAGGTCCAGCCACAATAGGAAAGTTCTTTCAAAATTATTGAGTCTGAGGGAAGAAAGGGAAGCTAATATATATTGAAGGCCCAGTCATGGGTGAGAATGACATGAAGGCCCAATCATGGGTAAAAATGGTTAACTAGGGGTTTGGTACACCCCTAATCTATCCCTCCTCCATTAATTAAATTATGCCAGTTTCCTTTGTTGTTAAAATGTTGTATTGTATTTGTATTTGTATTTGTATTTGTAAAACAACTCACACTATTATTGGAATCAGTTATGGTTTGAACTAGACATCTTAGGCAAACGGTACATACGCCGTTTAGTTCGACTTTAGGTCCCCACACGATTTTAAAAAAAAAAAAAAAAAACCAGGCTAATTATAAACAAGTTTTGAAAAGATAAAAATGGCTAAGTAGGTAAAATCAGTGAAAAAGAATGAAAAGGTTTACCTCATTATGTAATATTGTTACCATCTTCCTAAACAAAGAAAAAACGAAGTTGACGTTTTTTTAAAAACCAAAAGAACGTCTTCTTTTTAAAACTCAGTTTTCTGAAAGATTTCTTTTAAGTCCAGGTAGGAAAGTGATTTCAAATTACGCATAAATGTAGTATATATCCAAATACCAGAAGCAGGTTTTCTCTTTGGACTAGGTCCAATCAAAAAGTCGGGAATTTTGAGGCTTAAGACCTACATAAAATTGAATTTTTCAACCCCACTTAACCATATTTTCAGAAAATAATGGAAAGACTGTTTTGGGATAAGCACAGTAACAAAAAGGAAAACGGAATTTTGGGCTAAGGTCCAACAGATCTAAACACTCAATTTTTAAGAAAAGGCATAAATTTGGGCCAAAGCCCACATAAAATATTATCCTTTCATTTCCAGTTATTGGGCTTTAAGTTGTAAATTCCAGGACCAAAAAAGTTAGTTGGATTATATAAGAAAACTTCTTATAAAGTAAAATCCGCATAAATCATTTGCAAACATAAAGTTTTAGATAAGGGCATTCTAAAAATGTATTAAATGGATTAACCCGGCCCATGTATCAGTCAAGCATAACCAAAACTCATTTATCCCGTACTTTAAAATAAATGAACTTTTTATCTTTACAAAACCACTACTATCCTTACATATATAAAAGGAACTAGTCGTATCCGGATATTATAAATCCTAACCTAAATACCCTAAATGTAAAGGGAATACATTCAATCTTTTCAAAATGACATGCAAATGACAGATTTTTATAAATGCGTGATATAAACACCAGATAAACAGTTCATGCAAATACTCATACATTGAAATTCAAAGGTCAACCATATAATACGGATCCTTAATACTAAGGAGCCTAACACCTTCCCTAGGGGATCACCAAAACCCTTACCTAGAACTTTGGGTTAAGAAGGATTTTTCACGGTGTACAAAAAACCCTTCAAAATTGATTTTCCTAATTTTCTAAAAATTAGGTGGTGACTCTTTTAAAACAAAGTCCGAAAGAGTACCAACGAGTTTGAAGTAGCTTTTGCGAGCGCTAACCCTGCCCGCAAAAATGCGAATCGTTACACTCATATATTTGGATCGAGTTTGGCGCCGCAACACATATATATACACATATATTGGACCGGGTTGCACGTACCATAACACTGATTGGGATCGAGTTGCATGTTCCACAACACTGACTTGGATCGGGCTATGCGCCGCAATAGGTACATGGACTTCGCAGGTTCCCCATCGGTCATGACTGTCGAGGAGACAAGATATTCCGCCCGAAGCGTGTGTGTATCATTGCATTCATATTTCATTCACTCATATATCCGATTTCTGGCAGTGGTTATTTATCATATTATACGGTGCTCGTGAACATTGAATTCCTGGTTGGTTACTGATTTGAGATCGTCGTGTGCTCGATTAATATATATTTGGGAATTAATGGATTCGAGGAGTAGAGACTTTCTCCTAGGTTGAGACTTGAGGTTACGGGGTAACATTATTGGTTGTACTAGTGTTTATGGTTATTCCGAGGGATCGTGGGAAACTTGGCAAGACTTGTGTTTAGGTGCTTCACTATAGGTTCTGATTCGGTTATTGATCCTTATGTACCTGAGTTGTTATTCTTGGACTATGTGGTGTTTATACCTGATTGTAAGCATGTATATTCTTCAGTCTCTTTCTTTATATATGCTAGCTAATTATTGTCGGCCTACGATGCCTACTCAGTACGTGTTGTTTTTACTGATGCTACCTTTCTAGACTCCTTTACGGGGTGTAGAGTTTTGAAACAGGTTCCACTTCCACTTCCCGAGACTGATTTTTGAGGCCTGGCTTACGAGTATCTAGGGCGAGCATCGGACGAGTCGCTGCCTGAAGACTCCTCTATCCCTGTCTTTATTTTCTTCCATTCAGACAGATGTGTGTAGCATTTGAGACTTGTATTTTCTAGACATTACTTTATTGCTCTTATACGAATCAGACCAGTTCCTTGGGGATTGTATTTATATTCGCACTTATGATTATTTATGATTTAGGCTTCTACTTATTCTACTCTATTTACTTTATCGTGGTCTGAATTAATGATTTGGGAAAGGGTTCGCCTACCGAGGCAAAAAATGGTAGGCGCCCGCGTGACTTAGTGAAATTAGATCGTGATAAGTTGATATCAGAGCCCTAGGTTACCAGGTCTATAAGTACAAGAGCATATCTAGTAGAGTCATGTGGATCGGTACAATGAGCTCCGTACTTATCTGCGAGGGGCTATGGGACATTTAGGAAACTTCGAATTCTTTCATTCCTTCGTGCTACTTCAGTCGATTCCAATTGGTATCTAGTCTATACCAATTGGTATATGAATATCCTTGTCTTATTCTCTCACGAATGGTGGAAACTCATCCTTGAATTCTCATACGAGCAGTTTTGTTATGATGTGGCTGATATGTACGACATGTGTCATCCTGATTCGGATGCGTGATCAAGTTCAGTTTCTAGCTATGGCGTGAGGATTCAGTTGTGTGGGACAGTGGTTAGACTCGTTATTATGGGGGATTTATTAGGAAATATGGTGCAAGGGTCAAATGATCTCTATGTTTTCAGCGTTGGGTTACTGGGAAGTGGCAAAAGTGTATTTATGGCTTAACAAGAATGATTTATTCGAGGTATGATTAGTTTGGAAAAAATTTCAACATCGTCAAGGTATGATGATGGTTTGCATGACACGGGTGTACCAATGACAGGTCAACGATTCATCAGTGGTATGGTATTAGATGTCGCTATGCGGAGACGAGTATAAGTTCTATAAGGATCATCAGATTTGGCAAGAGTATAGTGACCGCGTATAATAAAGAAGAGAAGTTGAGAATAAGGACTTAAAAGACGAGTTTTGTGGAAACGTGTAGCGAAGTAAGATTTCTTAGGGTATTTTAGTATGAGTACTTTTTGTGTTAATGGGACAGACGCGTAAGGAAGAGGCTTGGATAGAACAATCTTTGCTATTAGAAAGGGAAAAATTAGTATCTAACGTGCTTCTCAGAATAGGGTTGCAATTGGTACGAGAGTGGATTTTGTATTCGGTCATGAAGGGTTAAGTTGGGAATCGACGTGACTATATGGTAATGGTTTGAGGGTTCTTTACGTGAAGTGGTTGTCTGTTCTAGATCGAAAAGTAGGGTTACTTGTGACGAGTGGAGACTTACGATGTTGGGAAGCTATGGTTCGGGTCCTTCAGTAAAAGGTATGTTCACCAGTTCTTCGTGTTAGAGGAATGGTAAAGATATCGTGAAACCAAGACCTAGTTGATCTGAGAGTTATGTTGCGGTCATACAGGGTAGAATAGGCATAAGGGTTCAGTGTTGAGTTGGTATGTTTGGTTATGCCGTGGGCCAGTGGGAGCCAGTGGTTGATTAATGAAAGGACTCTAGTGTTGGACAAGTGTAAAGTTTAGTACTCAAGGAGCTATCGTGTGTTACATCTAATATTGGATTAGGATTGAGAGCTTTGTACCTGTTGTATAAGTTTCAGCTAGCTCTTGCAATTGCTGGTGTCGCTACTCGATTGAGTTGATCGAATGAAAAGGAAAATCACACGGATGGTTAGAGGTATTCTGGTTTGACAATTGGGACGGTTGAAGTGATAAGTCAATAATTAAGTTTAAATAAATTCGAGTTGTGGAGAACATTTCGGAATTTGAGTTGAGGAAATTTGAGCAAAGACACCTTGGTGGAGATACGTGGGAACATTAAAAGGACTGTTTATATGTTACGCTAGATTTAGAGAGTATTCAGTTTTAGAGTTGAGTGAGTTAATGTAACGACCCGTTTGGTCGTTATGGCTCTTTTGGCACTTTCGCCACTTCCGAGCATTGATTGACTCACTTTTGACCCGAGGTTGACTTTTAGGAAAACGAACCTTTTTTTGAAGTTTTGTCAACTTGAGAGGTCCGGATGATTTAGAACTTGTATGTATGATTGGTTCGGTTCCCAATACATTTTGGCGCATTTTGAGACATTAGATGGGAAATAGGAAGTAGGCATCGGTGGTTGACGCGGTCAACGACCTCCGGTGGAAATTTTGAGACCACGAGTGCGTTTGTAGAATATTTTTGTATTGGTTTAGGTGGTCAAATTGTGAGCAAGTGGCCTCGGGAATAACCCGGAATTCGAATTGAAAACTTAGAGAAATTCAGGAAATCTGGTGTCTGGTGCCCGCAATGGCGGCACCAGAGCCGCCCCAGTGGCACCGCTGTGGCGGTGTGATGACCGCTGGGGCGGTGATGGGCAATATAGGCCATACCGCTACGGCGGTAGCCCAGCCGCCGTAGCGGCACCGCTGTAGCGGCACTCCCTCCGCCGTGGCGGTCACGGGCAGTGTTATTTCATTTAATGTGTCTTAAATAAGACTTAGACCCTCATTATTTCATATCATAGTATTGGAGCCTAGAGAAACTGTTCTTGGAGATAAATTGAAGGAAATCTTGGAGGTAAAACCTTGTCTAATCCTATACTTCTCTTTAATCACAATCATCTTAGACTTTCCCCTTCCCTTTTCAATCCTTTAAAAATGAAATTTGAAGGAGGGTTTTGGGAGATTTTTATCTAAGAGTATACTTGATAAATTGATGATGTTGATGATAAAACTTGATGAATCTAAGCTTAGCAATCATATATCTTCCACTTTTAACGTTGAATTTCGGATTTGGAGAATTAGGGTTCATACCCAATTTGGGGGTTTTTACTAGGAATCAAATTTGGGGATAATTCTTGAGCTAAATCAATAATTAATGATGGGGTTATGATTACCTAGGATTCAACTTGGTATTTTACCCGTGAATTTTTCGTTTCCCCCTTGTGGGCCCGTTTCCCCAATTTCTAGGGTTAAAATGGACCTAATTGATATCATAGAAATATTAGTATCATTATTCATGATTTCTAATTTAGAATTCGATTGTTCTTAGATTACTTTGGTTCTGAGCTTCAAAGAAAGGGCAAGGCGATAGAGTGACTTGTTGGTGTTGCAGTTCAGCAGTCCAGGTAGGTTATGGTTTACCTTTGGTGAGACTTAGTATAGTGAATCACATATTTAGATTATGATGTCAGAGACAGCATGTGAACCTTCGGGTGTGAAGTTAGGATGGATATTGCCTTAGGTTGGGCCCTGATGTGTGTTGGGACTAGCCACCCCATTATATGCGTTTAATTGTTTAATTGTGTTGGCTTGATGCAATGTGTAGTTGGTAGATAGCGAATGTCACTTGTTTTCCTGATTTGGATAGCATTGACATACCCGTTGTTGGTATTTGTACTGTGATACCTTATTGTCGTACCCGCTGATGGTACTTGAGTTATTGATATATGATGGCATACCCACTGTTAGTATAGTGATGTGATACATTATTGGCGTACCCCATTGAGGTACTTGTGATATTTAGCTTGCTTGTTGATGATTGACATATGCATTGCACGCATTCTCTCATATTATCATGCACGGCCGATATCCGGTGATGATCTGGTATCGTTGATTGAGCGAAACTAATATTTGATAAACTCTTTTACTTGAGCGATTGTGAAAAAGGCCGATGTCCGAAGATCCATTCCGGAATCATTGTTTATATGAAGCTAATACTTGATAAACTCTTTTACTTGAGTGATTGTGAGGAGGCTGATGTCAGAGGTTCAATTCCGAAATCGTTGATTTATGAAACTGATATTTGATAACTCTTTTGAGTGATTGTGAGGAGGCTGATGTCCGATGGTTATATTCGGGCATCGTTATTGCATGGCCGATTCCGATGTTATCCCGAAATTGATTGTAATGCATGGGCTCCACAGGTCCCCTAGAGTGGTGCTGGTGAGACTCCCCCTGTAAGCAATTAGCTAGTGTCCCGTCTGTCTGTTTGGCAAAGATTCAGGACGGGTGGTACTCAGACTTCGCGAGTCACACTGGGTTGTGCTGCGGAGACGTCGATATTTTCGTTCGGAGTACATGTGTACATCTCATTTGCATAGCCTGGCACGGCATCACATTCATGCCATTATTGCATTGCATTGCATTATAACTTGAGTAAGATATTGTGATGACTGTATTGTGATGGATTTTATTGTTGATTCTATTGTGTTGATTGTTCTAGGATTAGATATACTCAGACGTATTAAATTGGGGTTAGATACTTACATAGGTGTTGATGGATACTCGGTACGATTATATTGTTCCATGCGTGATTGGTTTACTTGTTTATCTGCGTTATTTTCTAAATTGTGTTAACTATGCTTAGTCGGCCTATAATGCCTACCAGTACTATTGTTTGTACTGACCTGCACTTGCTGCATTCTTTTATGAATGCATAGTATCAGGCCGGATCTACTTCTCTGACTCGTGGCTGATCAACTCCTCAGCTTCTACTTGAGTTTTCAAGGGTGAGCATGGCGTCTGCTGACCTCGAAGTCTCTTCCATTGTTTATGTCTTACTTTTATTTCAAGACATGATTTGAGACATTTTATGTATTATTATCCAGACCAGAGTTATTCGGATTTAGATGCTCTTGTATGATCAGACCAGATACTGAGGTGGATTCATTTACTTCCGCACTTATCTATATTATACTATACCGTGAGACTTACATCATTTACTTCTTCCGATATTTTATTATATTTATTGATTATGAACGTTGAGTTAAGGGTTCGCTTATCGAGGTGGACATGGTAGGTGCCCGCATGACCTAGGTTAAAATGTTTCGTGACAAGTTGTTATCAGAGCCCTAGGTTTCCTGGTCTTTAATACAAGAGCGTGTCTAGTAGAGTCTCGTGGATCGGTACGATGAGCTCCGTACTTATCTGCGGGAGGCTATAGGACATTTAGAAAATCTCATCTTCTTTCTTTCCATCGTGCTGCTTTATTCAAATTGGCATCTGGAAAGACCAAATTGGTATCTGACTCTTATCCCTTCTCTCATAGATGGTGAGGACTCGAGCTACTATGGCCCGAGGTCGAGTGCGGAGCCGCCTATGGGCGGCACCCAGGCGCGCGCTACGGTCGAAGGACGCGAGCGAGCGAGAGGCTACGGGGCTGCCCCAGCCAGGGGTAGAGCTCCGATGGTGGGCCAACGACGAGAGAGGTCTCCATCTCCCGAGCACGAGTACTAGCCGGGTAGAGACCAGACTGTAGAGGATGGCGTGACCCCAGCACGGACACAGCCTGAGGCTGCTTCTGACCAGGTTGTGCATGACACTATGGCAAGGATCCTACTTCATCTTGATGCCCAGCAGGCGGCCGTCGGTGTTACTACTCTCGGCGCGGGTTCACAGACTAAGGTTGGGGCACAGACCCCTGAGCAAGGACCCACGCGGGTAGCACATCCCACCACAGCTATGGCTTCCCGCATTGATACTATACCCGCCCCTGGTGAGGATATTAGGCCCATAGATGGCGCTGTTATGACAGCTGCTGATTAGGACCTAGTGGGGAGGTTCAGGAAGTTATAGCCGCCAAGGTTCTCTGGTACTTCGTCCAAGGATGCCTATGAGTTTATTCTTCATATGCATGAGTTGCTACACCATATGGGGATAGTGGAGACCCACGGCATTGATTATGTGTCCTACCAGTTTCGCGATGATGCGAAGATGTGGTGGAGGTATTTCGTGTCGTGCAGACCTGAGGGTTCTCCTCCGTTGACTTGGACTCAGTTCTACCGGGCCTTTCTTAAGAAGTATGTGCCCCGATCTTTGATAGAGGCTCGTAGGGAGCAGTTTCTATACCTTGAGCAGAGTGGCATGTCCTTGGAGTCTTATGTGACCCGTTTTCTCTATTTGGCTCGATACTCTACTCTGTTGATTTCTTCCGAGGCTGATAGGATCATGCGCTTTGTTGGAGGACTAGTGGGCTCTCTACAGATTCTTTGCCTTCAGATGGAGTCTATGGGGGCTTTTTTCCAGTCCATTATTGAGCATGCTTCGATGGTTGAGGGCGCCAAGGCCAGTGCTTTTAGTGGTGGTGACAAGAGGCCACATCAGACTGACAGCTTTAGGGGTTCTGGTACGAAGGGTGCCGGTCCGTTTTCGAGGCCACCCCAGCCCTATTCCGGTCATCCCGTGCATTCAGTATTACCGGCTTTATCTAGTGAGCCACCTAGACAGAGAGCTCCTGAGAGCTCGTTCTATAGACCAGTGGACAAAGAGCGCTTCGTACGGGCCTTCGGTTCCGTGTTTCGACGATTCGACTCTCTTTGTTTCTCTTGTAGGGAGGTTGGGCATATTTCAAAAAGATGTCCCCGACCTAGATGAGATTATCGACCCCGCCGAGGACTCCTGTATCATCCCATGGTCGATGAGGGACTTCTCATAGAACCGGTGCTCAGTCAGGCCGCGGTAATCACCATGGTTCGAGAGGTGGATCCCAGCCAGTTAGAAGTGGTACTCAGAGTTCGAGAGGGGGATCCCAGACTGGGCGTGGTGGAGCCCATTATTACTCGTTTCTGGTAGGCTCGAGGCGAGAGGCCTCGGATCTTATGATCTCGTGCTATTTACGCCCGTCATAAAATAGCATCTGTGTTATTTGATCCTAGATCCACTTATTTGTATGTATCTGCATTTCATGCCATTGGTTGGGATTTACCCTGTGATAGAATAGATATACCTATTCATGTGTCTACTCTAGTAGGAGATTTTGTGGTTGTTGATCGAGTCTATCGGTCTTGTTTACTTACTTTTATGGGGTATGACACCTGGGTAGATTTGATGATTCTGGATATAGTGAACTTCGACATTATATTGGGTATGTCCTGACTTTCTCCTTATCATGCGAACTTGGACTGTTATGCCAAGACAGTCACTTTAGTCATGCCAGGCATCCCTAGGCTTGAGTGGAGAGGTAATCCTAGTCCCGCTCCGAAGAAGATTATTTCCTTCCTTCGGGGGAAGAAATTAGTAAGTAAAGGGTGTTTAGCATATTTGGTGCATGTTCGTGATACGACAGTTGCATCTCCACCCCTTGAGTCTGTTCCTGTTGTGAGCGAGTTTGCAGAGGTATTTTCATCAGATTTCTTTGGGTATGCCACCCGATCGTGACATTGATTTCTGTATCGACGTGGACTCGGGTACTCGTCTTATTTCTATCCCACCATATCAGATGGCACCAGCCGAGTTGAGAGAACTTAAGAAACAATTGCAAGATTTATTGAGCAAGGGGTTCATTAGACCGAGCGTCTCCCCTTGGGGTGCTTCGATGTTATTTGTGAAGAAAAGAGATGGGACTATGAGGATGTGCATTGATTACTGCCAGTTGAACAAGGTCACTATCTGGAACAATTACCCTATGCCTCATATTGATGATATTTGACCGAGCCGGGGTGCTTCGGTGTTTTCTAAGATTGATTTGCATTCACGCTATCATCAGTTGAAGATTAGAGCGGAGGATATTCCGAAGACAACATTTCGGACGAGATATGGCCACGCGTGAGTTTACTAGTGATGTCTTTCGGGCTTACAAATGCCCCGAATGCATTTATAACCTTGATGAATGGCATTTTAGGCCGTTCCTTGATTCTTTTGTGATTGTGTTTATTGGTGACATCTTGGTGTATTCCAAGAGTAGAGTGGAGCATGAGAGCCATCTTCGTACCGTCCTTGGGTTGTTGAAGAAACATAGTTTGTTTGCTAAATTTTCTAAGCATGAGTTCTGGTTAAAGCCTGTAGCATTCTTAGGCCATGTAGTGTCCAAGGAGGGTGTTATGGTTGATCCACAGAAGATTGAGGCTGTAAGGGGTTGGGCGAGGCCACTACTGTTATCGAGATTCGTAGTTTTGTGGGTTAGGCCAGTTATTATCGTCGTTTTGTGAGGGGTTTTGTTGCCATTGCTTCGTCCTTAACCAGATTGACTCAAAAGGATGTTCCCTTCCAGTAGACAGATGATTGTGAGGACAGTTTTCAAAATCTTAAGCTTCTTTTGACCACAGCTTCGATCCTAGCCTTACCTGTGGAGGGCAAGGACTTCGCGGTCTATTGTGATGCTTCCCGTATGGATTTGAGTACGGTGTTAATGCGGGACGGTAGGGTGATAGCTTATGCTTCCCGTCAGTTGAAAGTTCACGAGAAAAATTACCCTACCCATGATTTGGTGTTGTTGGCCGTAGTCTTCGCTTTGAAGCTTTGGAGGCATTACTTGTACGGTGTCCATTGTGAGGTTTTCACTGATCACCTTAGCCTTCAGCATGTGTATACTCAGAGGGATCTTAATTCCAGGCAGCGCTGATGGATAGAGCTCCTGAAGGATTATGACATCTCTATTCTGTATCACTCTAGTAAAGCCAATGTGGTGGCCGATGCCTTGAGTCGCAAGGCAGTGAGCATGGGGAGTTTAGCTCGATTGGTTGTTTTCGAGCGTCTGTTGGACATGGAGGTTCAGACTTTGGCTAACAGTTTCGTTCGTCTTGACATCTCGACCCCGGACAAGATTTTGGCTTGTTTAGAGACGAGATCATCGTTATTGGATCGGATCAAGGCTCATCAGTTTGAGGATTCTCAGTTGAGCAAGATCAGAGATAGGGTGTCGAGAGGTGAGGCCAAGGAGTCCGTGATTGATTCTGAGGATTAGAGGACGTGTATGCGTTCCTCGTGTTGGTGACCTGATTCAGTTGATCTTATCTGAGGCCCACAGCTCTCGCTATTCCATTCATCCGGGAGTGACTAAGATGTACCATGACTTGAGACAGCACTATTGGTGGCGCCGTATGAAGAGGGATATAGTTGATTTTGTGGCTAAGTGTAGAAATTGTGGCTAAGATGTACCATGACTTGAGACAGCACTATTGGTGGCGCCGTATGAAGAGGGATATAGTTGATTTTGTGGCTAAGTGTAGAAATTGTGAACAGGTAAAATATGAGCACCAGCGACCCGGTAGGGTGTTTTAGAGGATGCGATTCCCAGTGGAAGTGGGAGAGGATTACCATAGATTTTGTCACGGATCTTCCGAAGACCCTTGGCAAGTTTGATTCTATTTGGGTGATAGTGGATCGATTGACTAAGCCGCTCACTTTGTTCCGGTTCAGGTTTCTTATACAACGGAGAAGTTAGCCAAGATGTACATTCGGAATATTAGGAGATTACATGGGATCCCTATTTCTATTGTATCTGATCGGGGCACTATCTTCACTTCCCGATTTAGGAGAGCGTTTCATGATGAGTTAGGTACCCGATTGGACTTTAGTACAGCTTTCCATCCCCAGACCGATGTCCAGTCCGAGCGGACCATTCAAGTGCTCGAGGACATGTTGAGAGCATGTGTTATTGATTTTGGTGGTCATTGGGATTAGCACTTGCCCTTGGTGGAGTTTACGTACAATAATAGTTACCATTCGAGTATTTGGTATGGCGCCTTTTGAGGCCTTAGATGGTAGGGGGTGTAGATCTTCGATTGGTTGGTTCGATGGGTTTAACGCTCGACCTGGGAGCATGGACCTATTAAGAGAGTCCCTTGATAGAGTGAGAGTTATTCAGGCCAGACTTATGGTGGCTCAGAGCCGGCAGAAAAGGTATGCGGACCGGAAGGTTCGGGATTTGAAGTTTGCCATTGGTGATCAGGTTCTGTTGAAGGTTTCACCCACGAAGGGTGTTATGAGGTTTGGTGAGAGGGGCAAGTTGAGCCCTAGATACATTAGCCCATTTGAGATCGTGGATTGTATAGGCGATATAGCTTATGAGTCAGCATTGCCGCCAGGTTTGGCGGGAGTTCACCCGGTTTTCCATGTTTCGATGCTGAAGAGATACCATGCCGACGGTACCTACATTATCCGTTCAGATTCTACATTGCTTGATGAGAATTTTACTTATTAGGAGGAGCCTATCGCGATCATGGATAGGCAGGTTCGAAAGTTGAGGTCCAAGGAGATTGCCTCTGTGAAGGTGCAATGGAAGCACCGCCCTGTGGAAGAGGCTACTTGGGAGACTGAGTCCGATATGCGTAGCCGATATCCCCAGTTGTTCACTGATTCGGGTATTTCCCTACTTTCCTTCTTTACTTTCTCAAAGATGAGCAACGGTTCAATTGGTATCTGATGTAACGACTCGTTTCATAGTTATTGCTCTTTTGGCACTTTCGCCACTTCCGAGCATTGATTGACTCACTTTTGACCCGGGTTGACTTTTAGGCAAACGAACCTTTTTCGGAGTTTCCGGATGATTGTTTAGAACTTGTATGTATGATTGGTTCGGTTCCCAATACATTTTGGTGCATTTCGGGACTTTGGATGGGAAATGAAAAGTAGGCACCGGTGGTTGACTCGGTCAACGAGACCTCCGTAGGAAATTTTGAGACCACGAGTGCGTTCGTAGGAGTCCGTGGCATTTTGCACCCTTAATGTGTGCTTCTTTTTTCAACTTGCACCCTATTCTATTTTTTTTAATAATTTAAACCCCAATCTCTTTATTTCCTTGCAAAAAAATAAAAACACCTTTTTTATAAATTTACCATGAGGGCAAAGTAGAAATATAAATAATATATCTTTAAAAAATAAATAATATATGAAAGTAAAAAGAGCTCAATCAATTACATTTTTCTCTCGCTCCATTCAAAGCACAACATTTAAAGGTGCTTTCCTCTTTTTATATCATTACTTTCTAAAATGAGTTCTTCAAGCTAAGACCCACATAAGCAAAACCCCAAATTATCAACAAAGAGACTTTGAGTCTGCAAGTGCTTCATGAGTTAAACTTTTGATGGTTTGATCTTCAAATATTTTATGAAGGCGAAGTCTTGGTTCGGTTTGTATTGCATTTTACCCTTGAGTTTTTAAAGTACCTATAGTAGCAAGCAACATGTTTTCATTAGATTGTTGTGATCATTTTCGGCTATGGCCTGTCAAGCGATATTATTGATGGACTCTCTATAATCCTGCTTTTCGGAGGGGTTTTTAATGTGAAGTTCAATTGCTATTCTTTCCCAAAAAAAAAAAAAAAATTGTCAACAAAATAAACTAGAAAATCAGCTAGATGTACAGATCGTCGCTCCATCTTCTTCCTCTCCACCGATTCATCAACTTGGAGTGGATCTCCAGCTGATCGTCGCCTCTACCAGCTCGTTCTTTGAAGCAAATGGAATATATTTTATCCTCGAAGTTCTTGCTTTCAATTTCTTCTTCTTCAATCGACCTTTGTTTTTCTCCATCAACGATGTCTTGGTGTTGAAATTTATTTTTAGTAAAATATTTGTAATTGCTTTCTTTGATGAAAGCTTGGAGAATTTAATCTAATTTCAACGATGCTAGGATAGCGGCGGGGAAGAGTTTTAGTTCATCTAATCTCCTAATAAAATAAATAAATAAATTTAAGTAAAAAAAAGATATATTATTTATATTCCTATTTTGCCCCCATGGTAAATTTATAAAAAGGGTGTTTTTATTGTTTTGCAAGGAAATAAAGAGATTGGGGTTTAAACTATAAAAAAAAAAATAGGATAGGGTGCAAGTTGAAAAAAAGAGCACACATTAAGGGTGCAAAATGTCATGGACTCGCGTTCGTAGCGTATTTTGTATGGGTTTAGGTGGTCGGATTGTGAGCAGGTGGCCTCGGGAATAACCCAAAAATCGGATTAAAGACTTAGAGAAATTCGGGAAATCTAGTGTCTGGTGCCCGCAATGGTGGCACCATTGTAGCCGTGTGATGACTGTTGGGGCGGTGATGGGCAATATAGACCATATCGCTGCGGCGGTAGCCCAGCCACCGTAGCTGCACCGCTGTTGTTACACCTTGGAAATTTTCCGTTAGCGTACAGTGAATAGACTAACGAAGGGCATGACGTATACGATGTTTTGATAAGTAAGAAATGGCATTTGATGACCCTAAACTAGATTTCGAGGGCATTTAAGATAAGGAAAGAAAGTTGTTAAGGAAAGCAAGTCATATGTTGTGTGTCGGACAAGATTTACGAGTATCGAGTTAATGATGTTTTAATGATGCCTTGGAGAAGAGTTATGACATCCCTTAGATTAGTGATGAGGTGTTAAACAAGTATTAAGAAGGTTCCATAAGGATCGGAGATCAAACGAGTCGACGAGAACAAGTTTCGGATAGCTGGGCATTATACGGCCAGACATACTGGCTATATAAAACATACGGACCGTATGTGTGTATGTTCGAATAAGGGTCTTCACTAGACTAAACATACGGTCCAGACATACGGTCAGTATAAAATATACGGACCGTATGTTGGTCCGTATGTTCTGGTCGGGGCAGAACTTAAACGTTGATATAAGGACCCCTCTTTCATTTATTTTCATTTCATTTTCACTCCACAAGTTAAGAAACCTCTAGAATATTCTCCACTCTTCATCCACAAGAATTCAAAGGAAATTGATGATCAACTTCATCAAACCAACAAAATCAAGAGTGTGAAACCCATTAAAGTTAATCTAAGTCAAGAAATCCCATTGGAAGTGAATTAGGGTTTTGATGCAAGAAGAGCATTTCCACTCAAGGTTTGTTCCTACACTATCTAAGGTAAGTTTTATGGTATTCTCATGTTGTTTAAGGTCTTGAGAAGTTGAAACACTTGGATTGTAGAAGAATATAGAAAATGGGTCAAAAATGTGGGACTAGTGTC
This sequence comes from Lycium ferocissimum, assembly GCF_029784015.1. Classification (NCBI taxonomy): domain Eukaryota; kingdom Viridiplantae; phylum Streptophyta; class Magnoliopsida; order Solanales; family Solanaceae; genus Lycium; species Lycium ferocissimum. The sequence goes on along the minus strand of NC_081348.1, from coordinate 65,844,770 downwards.
ATTGTTGAGTAGTAGTTGGAATGAATCATGAATATGGATATGTTGTGATTGTAAGTAGGTTATGAATGAAATTTAGAACATGGAATAAGCATTGTATGTGAAAGAACGCGATAGTGAACTATGGTCATGATTATGGAGGAATTGAAGTGAAATTGTGAAATGTGGATAATGCAAATGAATAATGATTGTTGTTTATGATATTGTGATTGTTGTTATGAATGTTTGGGAGTTGATATGGAATATGGAGGAAGTCGTATAAACAAAGGAAATGCTGCCCAATTTTCTCTAGCTTTAGTAAGCACGTTCTTATAATCGTTTAGCTAATGTCGATACGAGCTCTCTTGAAGGTAAAGACGTGAGCATTGAAGGAGAACAAGCAAGCGATAGAATAAAAGCTTGTCTTGGACAAGGCCTTTTCTCTCTAGTACCTGAAGGTCGAAATATTCCATATCATAAATCGTTTTGATTCGAGGCGGATCCCTGACTTAAACAAGTAAGCAAGTAAACTAGCCATGAATATCCCACGACTTCCTTCCCTTGGGGACTTGTGACCTTTCCAAGGATTATTGTCTTATTTCAGACGTGTGGATAAGACACTCAGAAGAAGAAAAGATGACACGAAGATGGTTAGCTGCAAGGTGACTGACAGAAAAGAAGTTGTTTTTAGGAAGAAAATGGAATCTATCATGAAGAATCCCCTCTTCTTTGTTCTCAGTTACTCATCAAATGGCACTCAGTTCATATCTTTAAGTTCGATCATTGACAAGGTTCAAAGAAAGGGTGGCTCGCCTTTGACTCTAGCCTCTCATTTAACTCGCTACTTCGTCAACAGACGTTTGGGAAAGGTGCAATTCAGAAGTGACAAGATCCGCTCGTTAAATGAAAAAGGTATGTGAGGCTAATCCTTTCTTTCTAAAGCATGAATCCTATGGCATGACTTTTCCTTCTTCTTCATGAATCTCCTATCTTCAAGAAAACTAAGAGTTTATATTCAAAGATAGTCATATGAGATAAGAGGTACACTATGAGTATGATAATGATGATGATAAGCTTAAGTCTAAGGATTCTAGAGTCCATGATATGATGTTTCCTATAAAGCTGATGATGCTATCTATAATCCATTGATGTTGATCATTATATACACTCACCTTATATGTTAATTCCTTCAAGGTGAGCTATCGCATTATGAATGCTCCATAATGGAATCGGGGTTCACGACCTTATGTCACCCCGATAAAGTATAATTGTCCTTGAGTTTCTATGCATGTATTATGATGAGTATATGATGATGAGTGTATGATGATGATATTACACCTCGCCTATATGGCCGCGTACACCTAAGTCGGGCAACAGTATACACCATCGCCAGATGGCATAGGCGACACCACTAGTGGGCGTTTCATGAGATGGTACCCGTGGACGCGGAGGCCCGGACGCAGCTAATGCTAATGATTATCACACCGTAACTATATGGTCAGCAAATTTTATACATATATGCATACATGATATGATGATGATTATGAAGTAAGCCGCACGCATTATTTCTTTTATAATTGACGACAAGTTACTGTATTGCTCCTCGTACGATGCTTCCTATTTCATTGATGTTTCATTATGCGTTTATGCCTTACATACTTCATATGTTCGTACGACGTCCATTTTTTGGACGCGTAGTTCATGCCCATTTGAAAAAAGGGAGGTGAAAAAAAAATGAAAGAGCTATTAGCTGATTTAAGAGCACTCCATTTTTTCGGAGGTGCCATTGATTATTCTTTTGGTATATATGTATATGAATGTTTTGGGCATGACGGGGTCCTGTCCCGTCCCTATGTATAGCACTTCAGTAGAGGCTCGTAAATACGTATGTGTGGGTAGTATGGTCTCACAGTTTCTCGTCGTATGTATATGCATGTATATACATATTATTTTGATAGCCGAAAGGGCCCATGTATATAAAGTGAATATGTTTCAAATGAAAATAGTTTTCTATGATTATGAGCATAAGAAGTATGAATGAACGCAAGATGAGTAATAGAATGAGTGGTGCTCGGTGGCTAGCCCCGGGTACCCGTCATGGCCCTTGTCAGGTCGTGACAGCTGTAGCGGCACTCCCTCCGCCGTGGCGGTCACGGGCAGTGTTATTTCATTTAATGTGTCTTAGATAACACTTAGACCCTCATTATTTCATATCTCGGTATTGGAGCCTACAGAAATTGTTCTTGGAGATAAATTGAAGGAAATCTTGGAGGTAAAACCTTGTCTAATCCTTTACTTCTCTTTAATCACAATCATCTTAGACTTTCCCCTTCCCTTTTCAATCCTTTAGAAATGGAATTTGAAGGAGGGTTTTGCGAGATTTTTCTCTAAGAGTATACTTGATAAATTGATGATGTTGATGATAAAACTTGATGAATCTAAGCTTAGTAATCATATATCTTTCACTTTTAATGTTAAATTTCGAATTTGGAGAATTAGGGTTCATACCCAATTTGGGGGTTTTTACTAGAAATCAGATTTGGGGATAATGCTTGAGCGAATCCAACAATTAATGACGGGGTTATGATTACCTAGGATTCAATTTGGTATTTTACCCGTGAATTTCCCGTTTTCCCAATTTCTAGGGTCAAAATGGACTTAATTGATATCATAGCAATATTAGTATCATTATTCATGATTTCTAATTTAGAATTTAATTGTGCTTAGACTACTTTGGTTCTGAGCTTCAAAGAAAGGGCAAGGTGATAGAGTGACTTATTGGTGTTGCAATCGGCGGTCCAGTGGTGTTATGGTTTACCTTTGGTGAGACTTACTATAGTGAATCACATATTTAGATTATGATGTCGGAGACAACAGGAACCTTCAGTGTGAAGTTGGGATGGATATTGCCTTAGGTTGGGCCCTGATGTGTGTTGGGACTAGCCATCCCGTTATATGCGTTCGATTGTTTAATTGCATTGGCTTGATGCCATGTGTAATTGGTAGATAACGAATGTCTCTTGTTGTCCTGATTTGGATATGATTGACATACCCATTATTGGTATTTGTACTATGATACATTATTAGCATACCCGCTGTTGGTACTTGAGTTATTGTTATATGATGGCATACCCACTATTGGTATTGTGATGTGATACATTGTTGGCGTACCCCGTTGAGGTACTTGTGATATTGAGCTTGCTAGTTGATGATTGACATATGCATTGCATGCATTCTCTCATATTTTCATGCATGGTCGATATCCGGTGATGATCCGGTATCGTTGATTGAGCGAAAATGATATTTGATAAGCTCTTTTACTTGAGCGATTGTGAAAAAGGCCGATGTCCGAAGATCCATTCCGGAATCATTGTTTATATGAAACTGATACTTGATAAACTCTTTTACTTGAGTGATTGTGAAGAGACCGATGTCCGAGGTTCAATTCCGAAATCGTTGATTTATGAAACTGATATTTGATAACTCCTTTGAGTGATTGTGAGGCCACGTCCGATGGTTATATTCGGCATCATTGTTGCATGGCCGATTCCGATGTTATCCCGAAATTGATTGTAGTACATAGGCTCCGCGGGTCCCCGCAGTGGTGCCGGTGAGACTCTCCCTGTGAGCAATTAGTCAAGGTCCCGTCTATCTATTTTGCAAAGATTCGGGTCGGGTGGAACTCAGACTTCGTGAGTCACACTGGGTTGTGTTGCCGAGACGTCGATATTTCCGTCTAGAGTACATGTGTACATCTCATTTGCATAGCATGGCATGGCATCACATTACCATACCATTATCGCATTGCATTATGATTGCATTCATGACTTATTGTGATGGATTTTGTTGTTGATTCTATTGTGTTGATTGTTCTGGATGTTTGTTGTTGATTATATTGGAGTACTGCATAGGTGTTGATGTGTTGATTACATTGTTCCATGCGTGATTGGTTTACTAGTTTACCCGTTACGAATTATGTTAACTATGCTTAGATGACTTACACAAGCATTATTGATGGATACCGGTTACGATTACATTGTTCCATGCGTGATTGGTTTACTTGTTTATCGCGTTATTTTCGTCCGCTGACCTCGAAGACTCTTCCATTGTTTATGTCTTATTTTTCTTTGGGAAAAGGGTTCAAAACACACTCTATGAAATTGCTATAACACACTCCAACTTTGCGGGGGTCCCATGACCCCGGACTATTTTTTGTGCGATTCTTTTATCGGTGACGTGGACAAGCAAGTATTGAGGCGCAAGGGTGGATCTAAAACTTCATCTGCCTCTATTTGCCATGTTGAATTCCAAATAATCCTTCTTTATGTGCTCACTTTCTTGTCCATGTTTAGCATCAATAATACACAAAGGGGTGAGCATGGCGTAGACCCCCGCAAAGTTGGAGTGTGTTATAGCAATTTCGGCCAGTGTGTTTTGTAACCTTTTCCCTTTTTCTTTCAAGACATGATTTGAGACATTTTATGTATTATTATTCAAACCAGAGTTATTCAGGTTTAGATGCTCTTGTATGATCAGACCAGATACTGGGGTGGATTCATTTACTTCCGCACTTATCTATATTATACTATATTACGTCATTTACTTCTTTCGCTATTTTATTATATTTATTGATTGTGAGCATTGAGTTAAGGGTTCGCTTACCGAGGTAGAAATGGTAGGTGCCCGCATGACGTAGGCTAAAATGGGTCATGACAGTTAAGGGAACTCTAGTTTATAGAGTGTGTGGTACACTACTACTCCAGGATTGACTCATCTAGTTTGCAAGACTGATGATTATGCGGTATTCTAGTGAGTGGTTTCGAGAATGGTCAGACAGTGGAGGTAAGAGTGAACTGATAGAAATTGAGGAATTGAAAGTCAAGAAAAGGTACAGTTACAAGGAATCGGTAGGAATAAAGTACAATTTGGGATTACTTGGGTCTATATAGATTTGGGTGTTGTTGTCTTGCATAATTCAGATGAGGTATGATTGTTGAGTAAGCTTAAAGAAGGGAGTCTGCAGAAATGGGCTACGTGGTATGATGAAAATCTGTGGGGTTTCGTGATCAAATACCGTGAGAAGCAAATTTCGTAACAAATATGTTAATGCTTAAGGAAGTGGCTTTGTGGTACAGCTTTTGGATAGTTTCGTAACACTCTGATGGATGAGTTAGTGTGGTTTTAAGAGAAAGGAATTGCGAAGGTCCTATTTATGAGAAGGCTGAAGTTATATTTTTTAGATGAGACCATAGTCGTGGTAGTGTGTTATGCTGCAAGTAATATTGACTAGATATCTTGGGTTAGTACTTTTGGATATTAAGGACTCAAAAATAGTTAGGCTAGGTTGGCATAAGAGATTGCGAGATTTGATGCTTTCAGAATTGTTATGGGCATATCAAGGTGTTACAATAGGAGGTTCAATGGTTAAAGGGTTATTATTAAGGCTACAGGTTTTTGCGTCGAAAAGTTCAAGCTGTATCAGATTTGTGTATCGGGTAAGGGTTGAGAAACTCGAGGGTTGCATTCATAAGGTAAAGTTCTTCAGTACTCAATTGACAGCTTGGATAGGACTCAACTTTTGGAGTAGAGGGCAACAGACACGATTGATTATGCGTGAGGAATAGATAAGAATTGACCACCACCGATGTGTGGTAGGTCTGTGATTGGTTTCAAAAAGTTAGAGTCAGTTTGAGTGGCTACTGGTTGTATTCAGGGGTTGTGCATGCATTTCGGGTCAGGATTGTTTGGTTAGAGCTTGATGGACTATGGTTATATTCCCAGAGGGACTTATGGGTTCCCAGTAAATCACCTTCACAGATTCGATGGTTTACGATTTAGATTTGAGGTATGCCAGGTGTACCGAGCTTTATCGGGGTTTGCAAGTAGACTTGATGATATTTTACTGGGGTCAGTTATTTGGACAGTTATAATGGTTTTCTTCGATACTTGGTAATGATTTGAGGAGGTACTATGGTTACGAGAGGTCTTTAGAGTGATCAGATGGTTTCTTACGGACTTTGCTCGGCAGGGTATTTAGTGGATGCTTCCTGTTTTGTAATTGGAAGGCATAAGATGACTTGGGACTAGAGAACTCGGCTGTGATTAAGATCAATTTTGATGGAATTTCGTATAGTTCTCAGATAAACCAAGAATTCTTTTATGGCGAGAGTAAGTCATGGTTTCGGGCGTGTGTTTATGTGTTTTTAAGAAATCATGGTGAGAAATACGGCCTTAGAAAGTGTGAAAGAAAGGTTAGCGGAATCAGGGTATTATACCGGTTCAGAGTAGGCTGTGATCGTGTCTATGTCTAAAGGTTTGTGTTGTTTGAGGAATTTTTGTGAGACCTATTGATTACTTTCAGAGGTACGGTTATGTCGAATTAGAGAATTCCGGTAAGAGCAACTCTTTTATTTGAGGATCAGTTGTGAGAGCAATTCAAGTATGGTAATATGGAAATTGGGTCTTTTAACTAAGTTAGAGCAAGTTTGACAGATAAGTTGAGAGAGCAGTGATTGTGGCGAACTTCATACCGTGGAGGCTTTCGTGTTGTTATGATAATAATTCCTTGATTACTGTCAGATTTCATACTCTCTTTCTTCATTTGAGGACGAACAATTGTTTAATTGGTACCTCACTTATAGTGTTTTTGACCCTTTTACCTCGTTGACCCTTTTGCCTTTAAGTGAGGTATGTTTGACTCAAAGATGACTTTTGGGTAAACAGACCTTTTTCGGGATTTCGTTGACTCCGAGAGGTCCGGATGACCGTTTGTGACTTAGTGGGATGTTTGGTTAGGTTCCCAAGGCACTTGGGAGTGTTTTGGGACTTGGATTAGAAACTTGGCTTTAGGACAATAGGGGTCGAATTGGTCAAATAGACCTCCGCTGGAAATTCTGAGGCCACGGATAAGTTTATAGCGCTTTTCTATGTGTATTTGCATATTTGTTTTGTGTCTGTAGGGCCTCGGGTGATAGTCGAATTTTGGGCTGAAACTTATCAAAAAACCAGAATTTTCTAGTGTTTGGTGTCCGCTGCAGTGGCACCAGGCTCGCGGTAGCGGTCCCGCTGTAGCGAGCGTGAGGATATTGTGATGAGTCGCCCCAACGAACAGTTATTCGCTGAGGCGGACTCGCTATAGCGTTATGAGAGCCGCCGTAGCGGCTGGTCGAGATTTTCGTGTTGGTCGCCACAGCGGGCTAGGAGGCGCTGTAGCGTGACCGCTGCAGCAGTTATTTCAACCGACACAGCGGATGACGGGGCAGATTTCTTATTTTCTTCTAAGTTAAAACCCTTGTTATTTCCTTTCATCACTCTCTAAGCATACTTTGGGCGATTTGGATAGCTTGGGAATAGAATCTTCATGGTGGTAAAATCCTTAACCTTAGACTTCATTATTTACCTTCCTTAATCCTTAATCCATACTAGAAATCTTTAGAAACAAAGGGGGAAGATGGGTTCTTATGACAATTTCTCGAAATGAGTTCTAGACTTTCTAAATGGAAATTGATGATGAAATTGACTAGTGTAACCATAAAATTTGATGAATTCATTGTTGTTAAGCTTAATTCTTCCATTATCAGTGATTAATTTGAGGATTGAAAAGTTAGGAATCTTACCCAAAAATAGGGGTTTCACTTTAAATCCGAATTAGGCTTAATCTTGAGTTGATTTAGCAATTGATTAGTGGGTTCTTATTATCTAGAGCATGAATCCCCTATTCCACTTTCGAATTGCCTATGTTACCCTTGTGGGTCTGTTTCCCCATTTTTCATAGTTAGAATTGGACCTAAATTAGAAGTATAGCAATATGGGTATTGTTCTTCTTGATTTCTAATGTAGAATTCGAATTTGGCTAGATTTGAGTATTTGGAGGCGCAAAGAAAGGGCAAGGTTAAGGTTTGACGGCTCGTGGCTCCTGTTCGACATTCCAGGTAGGTTACGGCTTACTTTTTTGTTAGACTTCGGTTAGCAAATCATATGCAGAGTTAGTGATTGTTGGAGAAAGTATGTACGCCTTCGGGTATGGAGTTGGGATGAAATACTTAGGTTGGTATTGTTGCTGACTGATACGCTCAAATTACACCTATTAATGGTATAACGCGGACGTTGTCAAATATAGTAACCCAACAAGGTTAGGGTCAAATCCCACAGGGAATAGGGTGTGAAAAGGTTACTAAATTCGTAGATTGCTATGTTTAGGTCTAATGTCTTAATCCGATGATTTTGGTAAAAATTGGATTTTTAATAACTAATTGCTAGATATTGCTTTGGTTGTGAATTTATGGTAAAAAAAGAACTAAGGTTGTGTCCCCTTTAGATAGAGTGTATGATCATGGGTCTTGATCTTGATATACGTCTAATGGATCATTATACGAATGCACTTAATCCCTATATGAATCTCTACTATTTCCCAATAAATAAAGATTATTTCTTTCTATGATTTTCCCAAATATAAGAAAGTAGTTATGAAGAACGATTAATCATGCCAAGTAAATTCTTCTTATTCCTAAGTGAATTTATTAAACAAAGTTTAAAGCTTTGAGTTCTTGTTGTTTATTCTTACCAATCCTAATTATTTTCCCAAATAAATCAAGGTCTATGGCTTTAATCAATGTTTGCAACCATTAATTATGAATGAAGAATAAAGAATAACCAAACCCTAATAATCCATTATTGTATATCAATCACAAACCAATCACAAAACACCCATCAATTGGGTGCACAACCCTAGTGAGGAAAATTAGCTACTCATGACAAAGAACAAGAAACAAGAATTTGAAGAAATCATAATTGCTTACTTTGGAAGAAAAGAGGAATTGAGAATACTTGAATTGATGTTTGAACCTTCAAAAACTAGAGAGTATTTAATGTTCTAAGTCAAAAGCTAAAAATATGAGAACTGATGATAATTAAAACCCTACAATGGACTATTTATAGGTTTCAAAACGTAAAATTACAGAATTTGCACTTCGGTCCCAGGCGGCACTTGTACGGTCCGTACAAATTTCCACGAACCGTACAAGACTTCTACGGCCTTCCTTCAGTTTCTTCAGAGAATAATACGAACTGGCCTTCCACGGTCCATGTAATGTTATACAGCTCGTAAGTCCTGCTCGTGAAAGTCACTTCCATTATCATCACATCAACTTATACGGCCCGTACAATATTGTACGGTCCGTATAAGTGTCTGTGGTTCAACACCTGTCCACCGAGACATTCTGTTAAATTCCCCTCTCTTGTACGAATAGGAGTGCGGTCCGTGGAATTTTATACGGACCGTGAAACTTAAGCATCAGTGCAATTTTTCTGCAACTTCAACTCCTTGACCCCGAACTTTCTTATTTACCTGAAACATGTCAAAAACACATCAAAACAACACATACTTGCCTAAAAACAAGTAAAACTTCTCGTAAAAGAGTGTAAGATGTGCCATAATTTCCCGGCACATCACTGACTATGGCTTGTCGCCTTGTTGTGTTCGATTGAGTTATTGCCTTGTTGTGATTTATTGGCTTGTAGCCACGTGAGTGATTCCAGACTTGTTGCTTAGTCATTTACCTTCTGTTTTGGAGATCGTATTTTATCATGTGTTAATGTTGTTGGGAAGGAAAGAAAAGCGATGATATTGAGACTGTTATTGTGATATATGCCCATGTGTGGCACGGTCGATTTGATATGTTGTCATCATTCATTGATATTATGCAGTGTACTCATTCTCATCTTTCATGATACTCTGATATGAATACTTAGTGACTTATTCATGGTTGTGAACCCGTATCTCTCAGTTATCAGTTATTGACTTGTGAAGAGGAAGGAATTGATATTGATCTTGATATTGAGATATGTGTCCATGTGTGGCACGGTTGTCATTGATATACTCTTGTTGGCATTGATATCATGCATGCATTCATACTCATATATTTGGATCGGATTTCGCGCCATAACACACACACACACATATATATATACATATATTGGACCGGGTTGCACGTATCGCAACACTAACTGGGATCGGGGTGCATGTTCACCAACACTAAGTTGGATCTGGCTATGCACCGCAGCAGGTAAATGGACTTCACAGGTCCCCCATGGGTCATGACTGTCGAGGCGACGAGGTATTTCCGCCCGAAGCGTGTGTGTATCATTGCATTGCATTCATATTTCATTCACTCATACATCTGATTTCTGGTAGTGGTTATTTATCGTATTGTACGGTGCTCGTGAACATTGACTTCCTGGTTGGTTACTGATTTGAGATAGTTGTGTGCCTGGTTAATAGATATTTGGGAATTGATGGATTCGAGAAGTTAGAGACTTTCTTCTAGGTTGAGACTTGAGGTTACAGAGTAACATTGTTGGTTGTTCTAGTAGTTATGGTTATTCTGGGAGATAGTAGGAAACTTGGCAAGACTTGTGTTTAGGTGCTTCACTATAGGCTATGATTCGGTTATTGATCCTTATGTACTTGAGTTGTTATTCTTGGACTGTGTGGTGTGTATACTTAATTGTGAGCATGTCTATTCTTCAGTCTCTTTCTTTATATATGTTAACTAACTGTTGTCGGCCTATGATGCCTACTCAATACGTGTTGTTTGTACTGATGCTACCTTACTACACTCCTTTTCGGGGTGTAGATTTTTTAGACAAGTTCCACTTCCACTTCCCGACACTGATTTTCGAGGCCTGGCTTGCGAGTACCTAGGGTCAGTATCGGACGAGTCGCTGCCCGAAGACTACTCTATCCCTGTCTTTATTTTCTTGCATTCAGACAGGTGTGTGTAGCATTTGAGACCTGTATTTTCTAGACATTACTTAGTTGCTCTTGTACGAGTCAGAATTTTCGTTCCTTGGGGATTGTATTTATATTCCGCACTTATAATTATTTATGATTCAGGCTTCTACTTATTCTGCTTTATTTACTTTATTGTGGTTTGAATTGATGATTTGGGAAAGGGTTCGCCTACCGAGGTAGGAATGGTAGGTGCCCGCGCGACAGTGAAATTGGTCGTGACAATTTCCATTGAAACCTGTTGGGCCAGAGGCTCAACTCCTTCCTTTGATCGAGTTCGGATAGCAAAATATAATTAAAGGCCCAACCATGGGTGAAAATGGTCAACTGGTGGGCTTAGGTAGGCCCACCAGCCTAAACCCTCTCCTATCTCATTTATATATAAATACATGTATATATTATTTATATAATAGTTGTATATATAAACAACACTTGCAAAATATATTGAAACCCATGTGTGTTAGGACTTAGGAAATTCACGTAGGAATTACGTTGTTTTCTCAAATGATTTTTCAACTTAAATACGGTTTATAATGTTTGCATGTAATCGGTAAATTTTAAACTTTACAAAACAAAAAAAATGATAAATTGAAAATTGGTAATATACCCAAGTCAAACAGATTTTTCTTTTCGGACAAAAAACTGAGTTGGTTTTTGGGCCGTAAGCCCTCTTTGTGAAAAATTAAAAATAGACGGATCATTTGGACTTAATAGAAATTGGGATTTAAACATGCTTTGAGCCTTAAGTCCACTTCAAACCTTGTATAAATCAAAATGAACTGGTTTGCCCTTTTGGGCCTTAAATAAATCAGATTGAGGATATTTTTGGGCTTCATGACTTAGACTCGCTTTAGTATCAATTTGAAACAAAAAGACAGTTTTTTGAACAAGTGTAAATGGACCCATTTTAAACTCATTTGGACTTAAGGGATTTTCAAACACTTTTTGGGCCAAAGGCCCAAACCTTAAGGCAAATAAACAAAGAGAAATATACTCAAACATTTATTTGAGGAATAAGATGGCTTTGAAATAGTATATAGTTGATTAATTGAGCTTCAATGGACTAAAACAAAAATAAGTGAACTCTTCTCTTTACTTATACAAAACCTATACTACTTTACCAAGGAGATATACTCCATTTACTTTCTTATATATGTATATACAAAACCTATAAGGAACTAAATCATGACATTTGGACCAAATTAGTAGGAACTCTACTTAAGAGAAAATATTAAGTGTGTTTTGGTCCGGAAATGAAGTGAATTTAACCCCCTTGTAACGTTTTCCCAAAAGAAACCAATTCTTTTTCCTTAAAAGGTATTTTGCCAAAAAATGGAGTTTTATGATTAGCATGACAATTTTTGCAAGAAAGAAACATTTTAGCAAACAATCACAATTAATCACACATTGAAGCTAGAAGGTCAACCGTATTCTACGTATCCTTGATATTCGGGCGCTTAAAACCTTCCCTAGGGATCACCAGAACCCTTACCTCGAACTCTGATTTTAAAAAGATTTTTCTTTTTCTTGATAAAACCCTTTTAACTCGATTTTCCTAGTTTACCAATAAATTAGGTGGCGACTCTAAAAAATACAAAAATCTAAATAGAGTCCGTAACTTCTTAGTAGCTTTTATGCACCCGCTCAAAAGTGAACCGTAACAACATCATGGCGACTTGGAGAATTAGAAGCTTGACTCATTTCAATTATACAAGGAACTGGAGTTCAAGATATGGAAAGATTACCATAAATTGAACACGTGGAATTAGCTTGGAAATAGGAGAAGGAAACCGTATGCGCGTGAAAAAGGAAATCCATGTCCAACGAGAATTGATTTCGTACAATTAATAGAACCACATGTAGGATGGATTTATAGAATTAAATGCGGTCATTTTCTCTTATGAATACAACACATTATAAAACTTTGGAGCTGTAACAACCCGTTAGGTCATTTTGGTTGCTTTCGTATTTTTGCCTATTTTGCCCTTGTGAGACCACCCTTTTGCTTGTTTTAGGTATTTGCTAAGTCGAGTAATCTTTAAGTGTTAGTTTGACTTTAGGCATCTTCGAGGGTAATTTTGTCTTTTGGGAATTTTTTCTGTTCCATTAGCTTCGGAACATCGAATATAGGTTGTTTGAGTGTTTGGTTCAGTTTCGGAGGGTCTTGGGGGCATTTTGGTCTTTTGGTTAGAAAGTTGGCTCTAGCCCGTTTGGGGTTGACTTGGTAAACGAGAGCTCATTTGGGAATTCTGAGTGCGCGAATGTGTTTGTAGCGCGTTTTTACATGCGTCTGCATATTTGGTTTGTCTCGGGGAGGTTCCGGGAGAGTCTCGGGATTTTGAGGGTTGAGGGTCAAAAACCAGATTTTCCTGATTTTACGGTGTATGCGCAGGTGGGAGAAGTTCCCGCCCCTGCATATATGCTCCCGCGAGTGGAGGCTCGCAGGAGTGAGACCCTAGGGATTGGTCACTGTCCGCGCCCCTGCGAAGATCCTCTTTTCAATCTCTTACTTACTATCTCGTGCGATTAACTCTCAAGCCATAGCGAACAAGTAAAGAAGGAACTTATTCTTAGTCGGGAAATCAGACTAATAAATAAAATAAGGAGCGGAAAGCCACTTGACTCCTTATTTCCTACAGGAGCACGTGCGCCCCAGCAAGAAATGGTTCCGCAAGTGCGAGCCAGGATATTTTCTGAGGGCTTCGCCGAGGCGAGGAATTGTCCGCCGGTGTGTGTGCACCGGGGCAAACCTAAGTTAGTAGGAGCGTGAATCGCTGTACAGAATGTGAGTCTTATTATACTCTTTCCTTATAAACCCCATTCAAAAACCCCTAAGTTAGAGAGCTATTTTGTGGAGAATTGAAGGCAATTCAAGGAGAGATCATTGGGTAAGTATCCTAACCTAGTTTTATGATTATTTCATAAGTTAAACCCTTATTACATGCTTAGAATGGTGAAATTAAGATAATTATGAAAGGGTTTTGGGAACCCAATTTGAGATTTAGGATTTGATCAATTGAGCATGAATTCGTAATTATTTATGGATGATTTTCGGAATATGAGTTATATGGAGTATAGAGACCATGATTCTAGGATCAATTGACTTTTTTTACCCTTTTGGGTTCGGAATCCTAATTTTAGGGCTTATTTTGGGGGTTTTGGATTATGTAGCGATATGGGTATTTTAAGACTCGTGTTCTAACGTATATTACGTATTTGACTAGACTTTGTGCATTTGGAGTCTTTTCGTGATGGCAAATGGATTTTGTGATTCGAGATTTAGCACTACCAGGCATGTTGATGTTATATCCTAGATTTTGTACAATGAGATAATCCGAGTTAGCCATGATAAGTTAAGGACAAGACTATTCTGGGATACGAGGTAGAGATTCTTAACCCCCGATTTTGTTTTAGGACATAAGTTGCTTATGATTTATTGGTATGGAATATTAAGAAAAATTTGGGGTTAAAAGTGAATTAAAGAAAGTTAACAATTCATGAAAAAAATGGCCAAGTTGGCCGTGTGGTGTGAGTGGGGCACCACCCATGGCTTGGCTAATTTTAATTCATCCAAGCCATGTGTGGGCCATGGCACACATGGATGAATTATATATGTGATATTAGATGACTTATTAAATCATATTCATCATCTTCACCCTTAGAACATTGGAGAACCTTGGAGAAAAAGAGAGAGGTGCCATTCGGCCAAGCTTAGCCGAGCAAGTCCATGGAAAATTGATCAAAAAAAATATTTTTACTCAAGCATTTCAACTCCTTAGAAGGTGTATAACAACGTGGAGTAATTGTTGGAGTAGCAAGAACAAGTATTAATTCAAGACACAAAGTCTAGCCAAGTTGAGAAGACAAGTGCTAAGGTAAGGTTTAATCTTCTTTTTCTTGTGTTATGGATGATTTTTACATGTTGTAGTATGTGGAAATGAATGAAATTCATGAAACTATGGTGTTGATGTTGTGGCCGAATATGGACTACTTTGTATAGCAAGGAATGAACTAATTTTATGTGGTATTTTGGTTGTTGTTGTTATGGGTTCTATGATGATAATGAAAGTTTAATGATTCAAATTGAAGTTGTGATCGTTGTTGGGTAGTTTCTTGTTTTGGAAGTTAACGTGATATTAATGTGTTGTTGTTGTTCCTCTTGAAGTTGGGAGGTTTCGGGTGGCATGGCATTGTGGTTGGGTTGTTTCAAATATTGTGCGGATTGTTTGAAATGTTCTTGAATTTTGTTTGAATGGTTTCGGATTGATATTTGAATGCGTGAGCAATGATGTTGGATTGATTATATGTGTTGATTTGAACATAAATGGAATGTTGTCGAATTATGTAGAAAAGAGTTACTAATGTTAGAATGCGTTTTGAATTGATTGTTGATGTTGTAAATATGGTTGTTGGTATTGTTGTTGAAGATTTGGCCGAGTTGAATTCTCGGGGATGTTGAGTTTATAGGGGAAATGCTGCCCGAATTTCTGTAAATAAAGCGATAGCTTGGAATTGAATTCTTAAGTGCTTATGGCTAATGTTAGTACTTAATGATGTTGTTGTAGATCTTGGGAAGCCGAGACTTAGGTTTGGATTAGCTTAGGAAGCGGACGAGGTATGTAAAGCTTACTCTTTCCTTCTTTTGGCATGTCTTAGACGTAAGTAAGATATGACATGATATGTGCCTTGGGGTAACTCCATTCTTAAGTTCCGAGCATGTTTACGATTCTTATTTGCTTCTTGATGTTGACATTCTTCATATGGTCGGACTATGGTCCTTAAGTCTTATGTATGATTGAATTTCAAATGTTGCAAAAAGAATTTTTGTTCTTAAAAGATTCTATGTCTAATAATGGCCGTAACTTTCATAGACGGAACCGGATCGCTTCGAAACGCTCGTAGGAGGTTCTATAGCGTATAATGTCCCTAACTTTCATGTATGGTCTCGGATTGCTATGAAATGCTCGTTAAGTGGTCTTTAATGAATAATGCCCGTAACTTTCATAGGCGGGCCCGGATTGGTTTGCTACATGTTTATGATACCTAAGACGTTATACGACCTATTTTGTGATGATGTCTCAAGAGCCCTAAGTGTGACTACTATTCGGATACTCGAGCGTTGATTTGTCTACTTGTCTGCTGAGTCTGTAATGATGATTTATATGCATATGGTTTCTCACTACTCTGTTCGTGCGAGTTGTTGTTACATCCTTCACCGAGTCCCGGGCCGGGTACGCATTCGTGCACAGTTCACTGCATTATTCACCGAGTCCCTCACTAGAGGGCCGGGCACGTATATTTGATGATATGATGATGGCGCCGGCTCGCGGGATGGGCCGATGTGATATTTATGATGGAGACATGATCTCATTCACCGAGTCCCTCACTAGAGGGCCGGGTACGGTATATATATGATTACTTCACCGAGTCCCTCACTAGAGGGCCGGGTATGGTATATATATATATATATATATATATATATATATATATATATATATATATATATATATATATATATATATATATATATATATATATATATATATATATATATATATATATATATATATATATATGATGGCATGATGATGATTTGCTTATGTTTCTAAGTTCCATAATGAAGCGGATATGATATTGACATGCACGATTATGTTTCAAAGGCAAGCCTTGTGGTTTTTTTCTATACTACTTTTCCGTACTCCGATCGGTATGATTTTTACTGTATTTCATGCTTTACATGCTCAGTACATATTCCGTACTGACCCCCTTTCTTCGGGGGCTGCGTTTCATGCCACGCAGGTGTACACAGATGAGTAGAAGATGTTCCAGCTGGATTGGCGAGCTCCATTTCCTTCCGGAGTGCTGCCGAGTCAGAGCGTCTATGTTGTGACATCTTGAGTTATGTTAGAAACTTTGCAGACAGGGTCACGTATATAACATGTCAGCTTTGTAAGCGGCTATGTAAGCCGATGTATCATTATGCACTATGTTACAGATTTGTTATGATTACAAATTTTATTTGAATTGAGGAGGACTAAAAGCATGTTTCTTGAAAGACTTACATTATGCATTCATGTCATGATTTAAGGGCCCAGCATGATTATGAGTATCACGAGAATCAGCGGGTTCGCTCGGCCCTAAGTAAGGGTCGGGTGCCCATCACGCCCTATCGGAAATTAGGGTGTGACAAATTGGTATCAGAGCAGTTCGTCCTAGGGGTTGTACGCAAAGTCGTGTCGCAGTAGAGTCCTGTTTATGGTGTGAAGCGCGCCACATTTATAAACAGGAGGCTACGGGGCATCTAGGATGGTTACTCTTCTTTCACATCTGAGATCGTGTGATAGAGCCAAGTCATAGGAAATGAGATTATTTATACTAACCTTTGATCTCAGCAGAAGAATGGCATCGACAGAAGAAAGTGACTAGTGATATTGGAAGTTACAGAGCACGCAGGCAAGCAAAGGTATGAAAGATATATGTCGGGTAAGATATTGAAGTACGATTGAAATACAGGTTGAAGATTAAAAGGGGAAAGTAAACAAGAAAGTGTAACAGGTGCAGTTTGAGTTGGGTATACGAGGTATGTTCATCATTTTCCTACTGTTGTTGATATTGGGAGCCCTGTGTGGCTGTGATATGATATGATATGTATGTACATATGTTGTCCCTGTGAGGCATTGTTGGTATTTCTGCGTGCGGTTTTGAGATAGTAACAATTACGAGAGGAAACTCGCCAAAAATTTTCCCGAAATAAAAAAGAGAATGAAATAAGGTTTGCAAGATACTTTGAGAAGCCGTGTCTACAGTAATGGTAAGATCTGACTAAGTTGCGAGTATGGCTGGCCTCGAGAAATAAGTTAACTGCTGAATTGATGGTAATAGTAATTAGCAGGTCGATGTTGATATGGTAAAAAGGATTTGAAAAGGGCTTGCGGTACTAAGAGGTGATTTAGAAAAGGCCAGTAAATCTTGATAGGGTGTTACATTAAGGCACCGACTGAATCGATAAGCAGGAGAAAAGTATGATGAAGTTATAGTTAAAAGAAGTAATAGTATGATTAAGACAAGAGTATAGAGGAAAAGAATTGTGATGGATATGAATGAATTGATAAGACAGCTTGTGAAATATTAAGGATAAGGTTGATCAGAAAGGGTAAAGGGTTAAGAAGTGTTATATTATAGGATTGATTACGAATAAGATATACTGTGAACATAATGAGGATTGTTATGAAAATAAGTAAAGCCTAGTAAGAAAGTGGCCAAAGCTATGATGTGATCTATGTAGCTAGAATATAAAGGCAAGTGTGAAACGGAAAAGCAAGCTATAGAACGAATAAGGAAGGTTTATCAAGTTCTGTAGGGAAAGTTTGGAATAAGGGTTATATAATAACGGAAATGATAGTGAGCATAAGAAAAAAAGGGTGATTGGAAGAAGGCAATAAGAAGAAGGTGAGATAACAGTCTAGTAATAGATCATGACCTGTGTAGCTAAGGATACGAGTACTATAAGTGACGGGACTGTGAAAGACTCGGTGATAAAAAGGATGGGGAACGAGGTAAAATGAGAGCAGAAATCCAAAGGCCGACAACTAAGTATTTATAACTAACGGCGATCAAGGTGTGTTCGTCACCATTGGGAATCTGGAAGTCTAAGACGGAAAGTAGTCATATTCATAGGTGAATAGTGAATATTGAGGATTGAAAAAGGGCTAAAATAGTAATTGTGGAGTCAGAAGAGTAAGAGACCCTTTCTAATTCGAAGGGAGATGTGTTATGAGAACGTTATGAAATCTGTTAAGACTTCAACGTACTCCAGATTATGTAATGAAGGTCCTGCGGTGAGGTGAGCGCCATTATATTAGCATTAAAGCATCGTATTTCATCAGAGTTCCAAGGTTAAGCGTGCTGGAGTGAGAGCAATTTTAGGATGGGTGACCCCTTGGGAAGTGTACTACAAATCCTATGAAGTCAGACACAGGGGAGGCAAATAGGAAGCTAGAGTAGCCTAAGGGTAATTAGAATATACAGAGTGGGCGGAAACCTCGAGAGGTCGCGTAGGCCGAGACGGACTAGACCGGTGAAGAGAAAGAAGGTGCGCCACATCTTCAGAATTGGGGTGAGTTGGAATAGTGTTTGGAAATATTTTGTAAGTGAGATAGTAGTAAATATATGCGTACGTATGTATATGATATCCCGTACATGGCTATATCGGCGGATATGTATATTCCGGCAACCAACGTTGCGATATATGGAAGGCATTAATCGGACAGGGTAACGAAGTTCGAGTGGAAAAAAAAATATAAATGGCACAAATGTTACAAGGCAAGCTGATGCTGTTTTCACTACAGATTAAGCTTGGAAAGTTCCAATACAATGATATTTGGAAAGGAAAGAAAGTGAGTAGATGAACGGCAAGGGGATCAGAATGTCGGAATAAAAGTGCCGCCTAATTGAGATTGGAAAATGCGGACATAGGGCAAAGTATAATCGGGTAATAGTATAAGTACACCCCAAAAAGGGGGGAAGCGGGTGCGAGAGATGCAAGTGCAAGATGGAGACAATCAACACTACAATATATTTGATACGAATGCTTGGGCTATAGGTAAGATTCCTTGTGGAGACAGGTTAGTAAGGTCCAAAAACCAGCAATAAAAGGGTCGGAGTCAGGATGATAATCGAGATAGTACGGAGAATTAATTGTGGAGATCTTAAATGATATGACATTGGAAAGTGGAGGCTTAAAGGAGAATACGACAAGGGAACGATAACGAGTAACTTATGGGACATTGTGAAAGACAACAACTGCTATCTTTGGATTAGAGGTTAAGATGTGGGCAATAGAGTTGTTCGCTAATGATACTGCGACCTATGAGTAGTAAGGGAGAAAAATAGAAAACCTCCTATGGTAGGAAGTGAGAACATCAAAGAAGTGAATGAAGGAAGGGAAAAGAGTATGACAGGATAGACTACAAGCGAAAGTTAGGACGGAAGGAATATGTAAAGCAGAATGAACCAGGAGAAGGAAAAACTGTGATTAAGATTGGAAATACTTTATACAAGCCGTACAAGAGTAGTTATGTTACTTATGGATATTTATATGCTAAGGATGAGACCAAGCGAATATTTAATGAGAAAAGTTTGGGTTCAGTAATAGCAATACGGTGATAATACTTTGGGTACATTCAAGACAGATATAAAGATGGTTTAAGCTAAATTACCGAGGTGGAGTTAGTACCGAAGACAAACAGGACATGGCTATGGTTGAACCAAAGATCCATTCCGATACCGGTTGTAAGAGAAGAGCGGCGGAAACAAAGTAAAATATAAGGACTAGTGCAGCCACGCTAAAGTATTTTTGGACTAATTTGAACACCTTCGCAGATCCTTGTAAAGATTGCAACATAATGTGTGATCGGAAAGTTGAGAGCAAGATCTGAGCAAAGGGGCATTAGGAGAGTTTGAATTAAAGATAAAGAGATGACACGAGATAATGTGCCTAGGATATTACAAGTTGAGTAAAAGGGGATTATAAGACGATTTAGGCAAGATGATCAGAACTACCTGGTTACTAAAAGAGGGTAAATTTATATGCCAAATTCTTTCAGAATTATATCTGCTGATGATAGTTAAAGTAGGGGACAATCGGCGTCGACACCTAGAATTCCAGATTGGCGAGTGAGTATGCTTGAAGATACCACCCGTGAAAGGGGTGATGAGATTCGACAAGGAAGAGAAGTTTTAACCCGAGAGGTGTTGGGCCTTATTACATTGTTCGTAAGGTAAGAAGGTTGCGTACTAAGGACGTAGCTTCTGTTAAGGTATTGTGGCGGAATAATAACAGGAAGGGGATGACTTGAGAAGCTGAAGAGGAGATAAAGAAGAAATATGATTGGTAGATGAGACTGCATGTTATGGTAATAAAGGAAACCCCCCGAGATCCTTATAAAACCTTATGCAACTAGTTGAACATTCGAGGACGAATGTTCTAAAGGGGGGAAGGATGTTATATCCCGTATTTTGTACAATGAGATAATCCGAGTTAGCCATGATAAGTTAAGGACAAGACTATTCCGGGATACGTGGTAGAGATTCTTAACCCCCGATTTTGTTTTAGGACATAAGTTGCTTATGATTTTATTGGTATGGAATATTAAGAAAAATTTGGGGTTAAAAGTGAATTAAAGAAAGTTAACAATTCATGAAAAAAATGGCCAAGTTGGCCGTGTGGTGTGAGTGGGGCACCACCCATGGCTTGGCTAATTTTAATTCATCCAAGCCTTGTGTGGGCCATGGCACACATGGATGAATTATATATGTGATATTAGATGACTTATTAAATCATATTCATCATCTTCACCCTTAGAACATTGGAGAACCTTGGAGAAAAAGAGAGAGGTGCCATTCGGCCAAGCTTAGCCGAGCAAGTCCATGGAAAATTGATCAAAAAATATATTTTTCCTCAAGCATTTCAACTCCGTAGAAGGTGTATAACAACGTGGAGTAGTTGTTGGAGTAGCAAGAACAAGTATTAATTCAAAACACAAAGTCTAGCCAAGTTGAGAAGACAAGTGCTAAGGTAAGGTTTAATCTTCTTTATCTTGTGTTATGGATGATTTGTACATGTTGTAGTATGTGAAAATGAATGAAATTCATGAAACTATGGTGTTGATGTTGTGGCCGAATATGGACTACTTTGTATAGCAAGGAATGAACTAATTTTATGTGGTATTTTGGTTGTTGTTGTTATGGGTTCTATGATGATAATGAAAGTTTAATGATTCAAATTGAAGTTGTGATCGTTGTTGGGCTGTTTTGGAAGTTAACGTGATATTAATGTGTTGTTGTTGTTCCTCTTGAAGTTGGGAGGTTTCGGGTGGCATGGCATTGTGGTTGGGTTGTTTCAAATATTGTGCGGATTGTTTGAAATGTTCTTGAATTTTGTTTGAATGGTTTCGGATTGATATTTGAACGCGTGAGCAATGATATTGGATTGATTATATGTGTTGATTTGAACATAAATGGAATGTTGTCGAATTATGTATAAAAGAGTTACTAATGTTAGAATGCGTTTTGAATTGATTGTTGATGTTGTAAATATGGTTGTTGGTATTGTTGTTGAAGATTTGGCCGAGTTGAATTCTCGGGGATGTTGAGTTTATAGGGGAAATGCTGCCCGAATTTTTGTAAATAAAGCGATAGCTTGGAATTGAATTCTTAAGTGCTTATGGCTAATGTTAGTACTTAATGATGTTGTTGTATATCTTGGGAAGCCCGAGACTTAGGTTTGGATTAGCTTAGGAAGCGGACGAGGTATGTAAAGCTTACTCTTTCCTTCTTTTGGCATGTCTTAGACGTAAGTAAGATATGACATGATATGTGCCTTGGGGTAACTCCATTCTTAAGTTCCGAGCATGTTTACGATTCTTATTTGCTTCTTGATGTTGACATTCTTCATATGGTCGGACTATGGTCCTTAAGTCTTATGTATGATTGAATTTCAAATGTTGCAAAAAGAATTTTTGTTCTTAAAATATTCTATGTCTAATAATGGCCATAACTTTCATAGACGGAACCGGATCGCTTCGAAACGCTCGTAGGAGGTTCTATAGCGTATAATGTCCCTAACTTTCATGTATGGTCTCGGATTGCTATGAAATGCTCGTTAAGTGGTCTATAATGAATAACGCCCGTAACTTTCATAGGCGGGCCCGGATTGGTTTGATACACGTTATACGATCCCTAAGACGTTATACGGCCTATTTTGTGATGATGTCTCAAGAGCCCTAAGTGTAACTACTATTCGGATACTCGAGCGTTGATTTGTCTACTTGTCTGCTGAGTCTGTAATGATGATTTATATGCATATGGTTTCTCACTACTCTGTTCGTGCGAGCTGTTGTTACATCCTTCACCGAGTCCCGGGCCGAGTACGCATTCATGCACAGTTCACTGCATTGTTCACCGAGTCCCTCACTAGAGGGCTGGGTACGGTATATTTGATGATATGATGATGGCGCCAGCCCACAGGATGGGCCGATGTGATATTTATGACGGAGACATGATCTCATTCACCGAGTCCCTCACTAGAGGGCCGGGTACAGTATATATATGATTACTTCACCGAGTCCCTCACTAGAGGGCCGGGTACGGTATATATGCATATGATGACATGATGATATGAAGACATGATGACATGATGATTCTATTTACCGAGTCCCTCACTAGAGAGATGGGTACGGTATATATATATGTCACGACCCTGCCCCGTAGGTCGTGACTAGTGCCCGAGCTGGGCACTCGTACCCTTTACCAATCATAACCCATCATGGTGACTTATTAGGAACTTATATTTATATAAAACAACCACGGTGATACATATACATAACTATATATATAAACGGACCATACATACAATGCGGGAATGTACAGAACACAAACATAACCGAACAGTGCTACCCACAACCTACATACATGTCTACAGGCCTCTAAGAGTCATAGCAGAATTATATGACGGGACAGGGCCCCGCCGTACTCGGAATAAATATGCACAAATATATACATAACGTAAAAGGTCTGTACCAAATATGGGCTCCGGACGAAGGAGCACTCCAAATTAGTTGGTCAGGAGTCCTAAACTGACGACTCACCCAAACGGGTACCTGTACCTGCGCGGACGAAACGCAGCCCCGAAGAAAGGGGTCGACGGAATATGTACCGAGTATGTAAAGCAGAAATACATAACGAGAGTCAACACCGTAACGAGGGTTATAGAAATAAGTATAGAAACTGGAAAAACATAATTTGCCTTCCGAACTACTTGTCATGCATATACATACATCGGTAAGTCAAATCATATCAAAATCAGATCGTTGTATCATCGTACATACGTATCATACCCGGCCCTCTAGTGAGGGACTCGGTGATATATTTTATGCATTTTACACATATCACTTACCGGAAGTCATATACGGAGCACAGAAACAAATATAATAATCAGAATGTCAGCATGCTTACTTTATGAACATAAATCATGTATGTCAAAAACACATGCCATATGTGGTCCATAATGGGACCCGGCGGACGGAACGTGGTCGCCCCTCCTGCCTTGGGCGCCACCACTCATCATACTTCAGAAGTTTTTGTACATTCTCCGAACATCTCCTCCAAATCGTATCATATTTCAGAATCACATCATATGTCAGAACCAAATCAGAATTCATCATACTTCATATCACGTCATATATCAGAATCAGATCATATTTCAAACGCTCATCATACTTCGGAATCTCATCATACTTCAAATTGTGCGCACGAATATAACCGGCCCGGGACTCGGCGAAGGAGGTAACAATAGTATGCACGAGCAGAATCGTAGGAATCGTATACAATGTACAAATTTCATAAATCATATGCAGCATAAACATTCACCAAAGTCTAGTAAATTAATCAGAACGAACCATTATTTACAGATTAGGGTCACAGCCCAATCAAATTTCCTTTTGAATGCCATTTGGGAACATATCAAACAAACTTTGAAAATCATAATTACATAACGAAATCATATGCGTAACAATCCTTATTTAGAATGCATACAAATCATAATTCTAAACTTACTAAATAAGTAGGGAATCCATGCTTGGAGATCAAGGTGAAAATAATACTAAATCTTTCTTAAAGGCCATTAGGGAGAATCATAAAAGGCTGCGGGCCCCACGGACGGGTGCCGACCCCGTCGAGCCCGACTACGAGAGTTAGGGGAATGTTATGTCTTATGAAGTTACCTATTATGTTTCGGGGCGATCCGGGCTCATATGCAAAAGTTACAGGCGTTTGAAGTTCGGAACCTTTTAATAGCAAAATTCCTTATAAGACTTTTGAAATTCCATCTTTTGGAAATATAAGAACCTTAGTTTGGTTATATCAAAGAATAAGCCTTTAGACACGAATAAAATACGCATCTAGGCTCGGATTCTAGGAGCGGAATTACCCCGAGGTTCAGGTCATAGCCTAATAGTTCTACGACATGCCAAAGAAGAAAAAGTAACGCCTTACATACCTTGTCCGCTCGCAAGCTAAGTCAAGCCTCAACTCTCGGATGCGCCAAGATCTACATAACGCCAAATATATTAACATTAGCCATAAGCCTTTTGGAATTCAATTCCAAACGAACATTAAATTCTACCGAAATTTCGGCGGCATTTCCCCGTAAATACACCAACCCGAGATTTCAACTCGGCCAAATTCAACAACAACCAACCCCAAAACCAAGCTACAACATCAAGAATCAATTCCAATACAATTCGGAAGCATTTCATATCATTCTATAAAATATTTACAAATTATACAAAGATTCCACCAAAACCATACTTCATCCGAAACTTCTAATTTTTGGCATAAATATTCATAACACATTTTCATCTTCCAATTTCATTATCAATAATCGTAATTCGCACCTTAACACTTTCATTTTTCATCATTTCATAAATCCACCATAAAATCACCAAACTTCCTATAACGACTTACCAACCAATCTTCCATGCCAATATGGATTAGCATCCTTCCAAATTCACCAACTAACATAATAATTCACATTTAGAACCTCATTTCCATAATTACATAAAAACTACATTAAAATCACATAATTCCCTATAATCCTTTCCAATAATTTTCCATGCCAACTTGAACCAATTTCTTTCCATTTCCATCACAAGGCTTCAACAACACAATTAACCATAACAAATAAAACTTTAATCATTCCTATCCATGCATACCATTTTCGGCCATGCACACACATATCTATAACACAAAGTTTTCATACTTTATATTCCTTTCCACATTCTACAACACATATATATATTTCTTCCAAGACAAAAGGATAGAATTTTACCTTTTTCTCAAAATTCTCCACTTGCCACCAAAGTAACTTTCTTGCCAAAATAATTGCACCACGTTGAAGAAGGTCTTGAACTTAGTAAGAGTACTAGAAAATTATAATTTTTGGCCAAGGATTAAAGCTTCAAGAATTTCTCTTCTTTTTTTTTTTTTTTTTGTGTTGGCCGAATATGCTCCTTCTTTTCTTTCAATTTTTTGTGTTCTTGGTTGCTCTTGAAACTTCATGAAAATGAAGACTTGGTGGCCTTTTTATTATTTATCACATGGATTAAATCCATGTGGGCTTGGACCATAACATGGTCAAGGGCCGGCCACCTCCATGGGTTGGGCCTTTCTTGTTTGTTTTTTTTTTTTTGATTTTTCTCCAAGCCCACTTACTTGTAGCCCATTTGCAATTCATGAAACCATTGTTCACTTTTCCGATTTTACCCTTAGCCTTCCGCCATATTTCCATAACTCATATTGCGTCTTTCCCCTTTTACCCCTAGCCTTTCTTAATATTTTCACCTCAAGCTTTTCATAAACAACTTATTCGCCAAACAAAATTAAAACCATAGCCTCGCTCTTAACTTCCCGCGTTCATCTTAAATTACTCGAACGTACAAAGTGCGAGATATAACAATATATATAGATGATGATGGCATGATGATGATTTGCTTATGTTTCTAAGTTCCAGAATGAACTGGATATGATATTGACATGCACGATTATGTTTCAAAGGCAAGCCTTGTGGTTTCTGGTTACTGTACTACTTTTATGTACTCCATACTTCAATATGATTCTGTTTACTGTATTTCATGCTTTACATGCTCAGTACATATTCCGTACTGAACCCCCTTTCTTCGGGGGCTGCGTTTCATGCCACGCAGTGTACACAGATGAGTAGAAGATGTTCCACGGATTGGCGAGCTCCATTTCCTTCCGAGAGCTTTCGCCGAGTCGGAGCGTCTATGTTGTGACATCTTGAGTTATGTTAGAAACTTTGCGGACGGTGGTCACGTATATAACATGTCGGCTTTGTAAGCGGCTATGTAAGCCGATGTATCATTATACACTATGTTACAGATTTGTTATGATTACAAATTTTATTTGAATTGAGGAGGACTAAAAGCATGTTTCTTGAAAGACTTACATTATGCATTCATGTCATGATTTAAGGGCCCAGCATGATTATGAGTATCACGAGAATCAGTGGGTTCGCTCGGCCCTAAGTAAGGGTCGGGTGCCCATCACGCCCTATCGAAAATTAGAGTGTGACAGTTGAGACCATGAACTCTTTCTTGAATATGTGTGTTGGCTAAAATGAACCTAATAAAGGGGTAATTGGGCAAATTAAGGGGGTTTCGATACTGGTGAGGTGACGAGCACTCGTATCGAATACCGTTCATCATGTTTTGGGTATTTGTGCTATTTCAATTGTATAGTTGGTCTGAATACCATGTCTGGACACTAGCTGATAGAATAGTATGATCCCTTAGATCTTTGATTGGGGTCTGATGCGCGTACTTTATGTCTCTTATCATGATTATTTTCCTGTCTTGTCTATTCGTCTGCATATCACTCTTACATATATCCTCGTTAAAATGAAAAGAAGTAAAAATGTGAAGCCTTTATGGTATTACGAACATGAGAATGGATTCCATATTTTTATACTTGTTCTTGACTTGATACATGCCATATTCACGCTTTACATGTATTCATGTATACGATTTGAGGATATGATTGTGAGTCCGATAGGATCTTGTTTCGGATGAGTGCTGACGTTGGCATATTATATTAGCACTTGAGCCCAGTTAGCGACAGTTTATTGAGATATGATATGATTGAGGAGGCTATCCGAGGAAACTAACAGAGCAGCGATATATGGGCCTCATAAGCCTCCCATGGGTCACGATTTCATTAATATTCGAACGTGTGTATATCGGGAAGTGGAAACAAAGGCCTTGCATTGCATTTGCATATCATTCATCCATTTTCTACATTATTGTTGTGATTTTTTGTATTTGTTTGGCCTTATCTCGAAATATATCTGTTATGTGGGTTTAGCTGTTATTATGATTATCTTATACTCAGACTAATGGCGAGTAAGTATGGTAATGGCGTCTTAGACCAACCCTCGTCTCTGTTCCAGAAAGGGTCGGTCAATGATGCATGCTTAGTACCCGTTGATTATTGTACTCACGCTACACTTGCTGCACCTTTCTTGTCTGTAGACTCGATCCCTAGCACCAGTAGAGGTCGAGACTACCAGGTCCCCCGTTAGAGCTGTTCGTGAGGTACGGGGTGAGCTCCATGGCTTCTGTATGGCTCCGGATTTCTCCTTACCTTTATTTCACTATCTTTCCTATTTCCAGATAGATTATGATGTATTAGACTCTCATTACTCTTAGTTAGACCTTGTATTATGGTGACATCTGATTTTTGGGGATTTATTGTAATAACTACTTAGTACTTTATTTGAGATTACTTAAGACTTATGAAATGACCTGTATGCTTTATTTTTCGCACTTAGATTTCATTTTAACTATGGTTGTATTGGCATACTAGTATGGTAGGACTAGTGCCATCACGACTTGAGATTTTGGGTCATGATAAAGTAGTATCAGGGCCCTAGGTTAATCGATCTCACCAATGTAAGGACAATGTCTATTAGAGTCTCGAGGATGGGTGCAAAGAGCTCCGTACTTATCCTCGAGAGGCTACGGGACATTTAGGAAAATTCACATCTTTGATTCCTTATCGTGCGTATTTGTTTCTAATATGTTCTAAGATTTGCTTGTTTCGTTCTCTCACAGATGGTGAGGACACGATCGATCCATCGTAGGTGGTCGGGGTCCAAAGTCGCACACCGTGCCTCCCGAGCGCAGGGGAGGTAGGGGATGAGGTGGAGGTCGAGGCCGGGCTAGAGCCCGTGTTCCGATCAGGCTCCCTCAGTTCCCTCCATTGCAGAGTTTCCTCAGGATGTTATGGCTCGCTATTTGAGTTACTTTGATTGGATGTCTCAGGCAGGCATGATCCCGACTATTTATGAGGGATCCCAGACTCAAGTAAGAGCACAGACTCTCGAGCAGGTTGCCGCAGGTTTTAGGACTCCAAAAGCGTGGCCACCCGCCGCTGTGGTTCCTCGAGCTATTCGGGCCCCAGTTTCAAGTGTTGTTACTCTGGGTATCACTCTTTCGGGTATTGTTGTATGAATAGCGGTTCAGGCTACTATGAATGTTGATAAGCAGAAGAGATGGGATAAGTTTGACCAGATAAAGCCGTAGACTTATGATGGATATCCAGATGTTGATGCTTATAAGTTCTTGGTTAGCTGCCTAGAGAGACTGGACACCCTTGGACTAGTGGAGTCCAATAGTGTGGGGTTTGTGGCTATGCAGATAATTGGCCCCACCAATCAGTGGTGGAGGGCATTCTTGGAGACTAGGCCTGTTGGATTGCCTCTGCTCACTTGGGAGGAGTTTTTGAGAGTCTTCTGCAGAGAAGTGGGTTCCTTTGAGCTTGCATGAGGAGAGGCGTGAGAGGTTTGATCATCTTGAGCAGGGTTCTATAAGCATTACTGAGTACGAGATGGAGCTTCATGCCTTGTCCAGTCACGCTTTGACTATTCTACCCAATGAGGAGGAGCGGATCCGCAAGTTCATCCGAGATTTATCGTATCATCTCAAGGTTGTTGCTATGTTTGCTTCCTCTTCAGGCAAGGACTTTCAGGGTGTTGTTGATATTGCGTCGGGTATGGAGACCCTTAGACGCCAAGAGTTTGGGGATAGGTCTGGGAAGAGGCCTCGTTCTTCAGGAGGTTTTAGAAGTTCCTTTTCTGGAGGTCGTGACCACCATAGTAGAGGCCATCATCCTCAGTTTAGTCGGCCAGTCCAGGCAGCTATCCAACCTTCTCAGAGTAGTGCTTCGGGTCGTAGTGGTGAATACAGTTTGGGACAAAGTTCTCAGTAATTGTATTATCGGCCAGATGGTCGTGGTACTTACCCCAGTGTCCCTCATCAGCCAGCAGCTCGTGGTAGGTATTATGAGTGTGTTCAGGTTGGGCACTATGCCAGAGATTGCCCCAGAGCTCGACAGGGTAGTTCGCACCCCAATTCTCAGATTTCTACTTCGAGGCCAGCTAGTCAGCCATCGAGAGATGGTTCCCAAAGTGGTAGAGGGAGTTCTCATTAGGGTAGAGGCAGCACTCAGATCGATCGTGGAGGTGATCGTGGGGGATAATAGTCTAGTGGTGGTGGAGCCTAGTGTTATGCATTTTCGGGTAGACCAGAGGCAGAGGCCTCAGATGCTGTGATTACAGGTACTATTTTCGCTTGTCACCGATCAGCTATTGCCTTATTTGATCCGGATTCTACTTATTCATATGTGTCTACTTACTTTGCATCGATTCTAGATATGATGTGTGAGTCTTTTGATGTTCTTGTTTATGTTTCTACTCCAGTGGGAGAGTCTGTAGTGGTAGATCGGGTGTATCGATCCTGTGTAGTCACTATGATGGGTTATGAGACTTGGGTTGATTTGATGATTCCAGATATGATCGATTTTGATGTGATTTTGGGCATGAGTTGGTTATCCCCGTACCACGCTATCTTGGATTCTCATGGCAAGATGGTTACTTTAGGCATGCCTGGGATTCCAAGTTAGAGTGGAAGGATACGGTTAGTCACGCGCCTAAGCATATAGTATCTTTTCTTAAGGCACGTCTGATGGTTGAGAAAGGATGTCTAGCTTATCTTGCTTATATTGGTGGTACTAGAGCCGAGACTCCTCCGCTTAAGTCGATATCGATTGTGAAAGAGTTTCCCGAGGTGTTCCCTACTGATTTCCTGATATTCCTTCGGACCAGGATATTGATTTCCATATTGAGGTTGAGCCAGGCACCAGGCCCATTTTTATTCCCCCTTATCAGATGGCTCTAGCAGAGTTGAAGGAATTGAAAGAACAGTTGCAAGATTAGTTGAGCAAAGGGTTTATTCGTCCTAGTGTGTCCCCGTGGGGTGCACCGGTATTGTTTGTGGAGAAGAAGGATGGACCCATAAGGATGTGTATTGATTATAGGCAGTTGAACAAGGTCACCATCAAGAACAAGTATCCCATTCCCAGGATTGATGACCTGTTTGACCAGCTTCAGGAATCGATAGTCTTTTCCAAGATTGACTTGAGATTCGAATATCATCGGTTTAAGATCCGGACAGAGGATATTCCCAAGATAGCGTTTCATACTCGTTATGGTCATTATGAGTTTTTGGTCATGTCCTTTGGGTTGACTAATGCCCCTGCAGTGTTTATGGAGTTGATGAATGATGTCTTTCGACCGTATTTGGACTCCTTTGTGATTATATTCATCGATGATATTTTGATCTACTCTAGGAGTAGGGAGGAGCACGAGAGGCATTTGAGGATTGTTCTTGAGACTTTAAGAGAGAAGAGGCTTTATGCTAAGTTCTCCAAGTGTGATTTCTAGCTTAGTTCTATGGCATTTTTGGGGCACATGGTTTCCAAGGATGGTATCATGGTTGACCCATAGAAGATTGAGGTTGTTCGTGATTGGGGCGAGCCTACTACAATTTCAGAGATTCAGAGCTTTGTTGGTTTGTCTAGTTACTATCGACTATTCGTTGAGGGATTTTCTGCTATAGCATCTCCCCTTACCAGATTGACCCAAAAGGCTATTCCTTTTCAGCTGTCAGATGAGTGTGAGGTGAGCTTCCGAAAGCTCAAAGCCTTGTGGATTTCAACTCCCATTTTGACTCTTCCGTGGAGGGAGAGGGTTTTACCATGTATTATGATGCTTTGAGATTGGGTCATGGTTGTGTTCTTATGCAGAAAGGGAAGGTTATAGCGTATGTATTATGATGCATTTTTGGTGCAGGAGAAGAACTACCCCGTTCATGACTTGGAGTTAGCGGCGGTGGTGTTTGCTTTGAAGATTTGGAGGCACTATCTCTATGGTGTGCATTGCGAGGTTTTCACTGATCATAAGAGTCTTCAGCATATATTCAACCAAAAGGATTTGAACATGAGACAGCGAAGATAGTTAGAGTTACTCAAGGATTATAATATGTCTATCATTTATCATCCGGGCAAGGCCAATATAGTCGTGGTTGCCTTGAGTTGGAAATCAGTGAGTATGGGTAGTCTTGCTTGAGACCTTTGGCTAAAGAGGTTGGAAAATTCCTTGGTTAGGCTTGATATTTCTGAACCTGGAAGGGTTCTTGCTTGTGTAGAGACGCATTCCTTTTTATTGGAGCAGATTCAAGCTCAACGGTTTGATAATCCAAAGTTGTGCAAAATTCGTGATAAAGTGTTGAAGGGGAAGGCTCGTGAGGCAAAGTTTGATGAAGAAGGGATTTTGAGGATTGAAGGACGAGCGTGTGTGCCTCGAATTGGTGATTTGACTACTTTGATTATGGAGGAGGCCCACAGCTCGAGGTATTCTATTCACCTTGGTGTTATAAAGATGTATCGAGATCTGAAGCAACATTACTGGTGGTGTAGCATGAAAAGAGATATTGCTAAGCTTGTGTCTAAGTGTTTGAATTGTCACCAAGTGAAGTATGAGCATCAAAAGACTGGTGGAATTTCTCAGAAGATGCCCATTCCTGAGTGGAAATGGAAAAAGGATTGCCATGGACTTTGTGGTAGGGTTGCCACGGGCTTTGGGTAAGTTTGACTCCGTTTGGGTGATTATGGATCGTTTGAATAAGTCAGCTCATTTCATTCCTGTTCAGACGATTTATACTTCTGAGAAGCTGGCTAAGATCTACATTCGTGAGATTCTTCGTTTGCATGGAGTGCCCGTTTCCATTATTTCTGATAGAGGGACTCAGTTCACCTCTCACTTCTGGAAGTATTTGCAAAAGGAGTTGCGTAGTCGGGTTGAGTTGAGCACAGCATTTCATCCCCAGATTGATGGTCAGTCTGAGCATACTATCCAGGTTTTGGAGGATATGTTGACAGCAAGCGTGATTGATTTTGGTGGTCATTGAGACCAATTCTTGCATTTGGTCTGGTTTGCTTATAATAACTGTTATCATTTGAGCATTATGATGGCTCCGTTTGAGGCCTTGTATGGTAGAAGATGTCGATCTCCCATTGGGTGGTTTGATTCTTTCGAGGTGAGGCCTTAGGGTACAGACTTGCTTAGAGATTTGTTGGATAAAGTGAAGATTATTCAGGCAAGGCTTCTCACCGCTCAGAGTTGGCAAAAGAGTTACGCGGACCAGAGAGTTCGTGATTTAGTGTTTATGGTGGGCGATTAGGTCTTGCTTAAGGTTTCACCCATGAAGGGTGTGATGAGGTTTGGTAAGAAAGGAAAGTTAAGTCCTCGTTACATTGGTCCTTTTGAGATTATTCAGAGAGTTAGAGATGTTGTGCATGAGTTAGCACTACCTCCTGGTTTGTCGAGTGTTCACCCAGTGTTCCATGTTTCTATGCTCACGAAGTATGTTTCAGACAATTCTCATGTGTGATTAGATGGGATTCAGTGATGCTTGATCAGGATTTGTCCTATGAAGAGGAGCCGATTGTTATTTTAGACCATCAGATACGCAAGTTGAGATCCAAAGGAATTGCTTCTGTGAAGGTTCAATTGAGAGGTCGCCTGGTGGAGGAGGCTACTTGGAAGACCAAGTTGGATATGAGGGCGAGGTACCCTCATCTTTTTGATCCCCCAGTTTTGTCTTTTCTCTTTTCTTGTCTTTGATGTTCGAGGACGAACATGTGCTTTAGTGGTAGATAATGTAACGACCCGCTAGGTCATTTTAGTTGCTTTCATATTTTTGCCTATTTTTCCCTTGTGAGACAGCCCTTTTGCTTATTTTCGTTATTTGCTAAGTCGAGTAATCTTTAAGTGTTAGTTGAATTTAGGCATCTTCGGGGGTAATTTCTTCTTTTGGGATTTTTGTCGGTTCCATTAGCTTCAAAACGTCAAATATAGGTTGTTTGAGTGTTTGGTTCAGTTCCCGAGGGTCTTGAGGGCATTTTGGTCTTTTGGTTGGAAACTTGGTTCTTTCCCGTTCGGGGTTGGCTTGGTCAACGAGACCTTATTTGGGAATTCCGAGTGCGCGGATGAGTTCGTAGCGCATTTTTACATACGTCTGCATATTTGGTTTATCTCGGGGATGTTCCAAGAGAGTCTCGGGATTTCGAGGGTTGAGAGTCAAAAACTAGATTTTTCTGATTTTTGGTGTATGCGCAGGTGCGAGAGGGTCCCGTCCCTGCGGATATGCTACCACGAGTGGAAGCTCGCAAGAGCGAGACCCTGGGGATTGGTCACTATCCGCCCCTGCGAAGAATTTCCCGCAGGAGAGGTGTGCGCCCGCCGAGAAATGGTTCCGCCGGTGCGAAACAGATATATGTGCCGAGGCTTCGCCAAGAAGTATCTGTCCGCCGCGCGGACCGAGGCGAACCTAAGTTAGCAGTAGCGTAAATCGTTGTACAGAATGAGAGCCTTACTGTGCTCTTTCCTTAGAAGCCCCATTCGAAAACCCCTAAGTTAGAGAGATATTTTGGTGGAGAATTGAAGGCAATTCAAGGAGAGATCATTGGGTAAGTATCCTAACCTAGTTTTATGATTATTTCAATAAGTTAGACCCTTATTACATGCTTAGAATGGTGAAATTAAGGGATTTATGAAAGGGTATTGGGAACTCAATTTGAGATTTTGGATTTGATCAATAGAGCATGAATTCGTAATTATTTATGGATGATATTCGGAATATGAGTTATATGGAGTATAGAGACCATGATTAGGCTCACTTTACTGTTTTTCCCTTTGGGGTTCGGAATCCTAATTTTCGAGCTTATTTTGGGGGTTTTGGATTATGTAGCGATATGGGTATTTTTAGACTCGTGTTCTAACGTATATTACGTATTTGCCTAGACTTAATGCGTTTGGAGTCTTTTTGTGACAGCAACGGGACCTCGTGATTCGAGGTTAGGCACTATCAGGCATGTTGAGACCTTGAACTCTTTCTTGAATGTGTGTTGGCTAAAATGAACCTAATAAATAGGTAATTGGGCGAATTAAGGGGGTTTCGATACTGGTGAGGTGACGAGCACTCGTATCGAATACCGATCATCATGTTTTGGGTATTTGTGCTATTTCAATTGCATACTTGGTCTGAATGCCATGTCTAGGCACAAGCTGATAGAATAGTATGATCCTTTGGATCTGTGATTGGGGTCTGATGCCCCTACTTTATGTCTCTTATCACGATTATTTGTCTGCCTTGTCTATTCATGTGCATATCACTCATACATATATCCTCGTTAAAATAAAAAGAAGTAAAACGGTGTAGCCTTTATGGTGTTACGAACATGAGAATGGATTCCATGTTTTTATACTTGTTCTTGACTTGATGCATGCCATATTCACGCTTTACATATATTCATGCATATGATTTGAGGATATGATTGTGAGTCCTATGGAATCATGTTCCAGACTAGTGATGATGTTGGCACATTATATTGGCACTTGAGCCTGGGTGGCTACGAGACAGGTTATTGAGATATGATATGATTGAGCCCATGATCCGAGAAACTACCGGAGCGGCGATATACGGGCCTCATGAGACCACCATGGGTCATGATTTTGTTAATATTTGAATGTGTGTATATCGGGAAGTGGAAAGAAAGCCTTGCATTGCATTTGCATACCATTCATCCATTTTCTACATTGTTGTTGTGATTATTGGTATTTGTTTGTATCTCAAAATATATATGTTAAGTGGGTTTAGCTGTTATTATGATTATCTTATACTCGGACTAATGGCGGGTAAGTGTGGTAATGGTGTCTTAGACTAACCCTCGTCTCCGTTCTGAAAAGGGTCGGTCAACAATGCATGTTGAGTACCCATTGATTATTGTACTCACGCTACACTTGATGCACCTTTCTTGTGTGTAGACTTGATCCCTAGCACTAGTAGGGGCTGCGACTTCCAGGTCCTCCGTTAGAGTTGTTCGTGAGGTTCGA
This sequence comes from Lycium ferocissimum, assembly GCF_029784015.1. NCBI lineage: Eukaryota > Viridiplantae > Streptophyta > Magnoliopsida > Solanales > Solanaceae > Lycium > Lycium ferocissimum. The sequence continues at coordinate 65,809,137 of NC_081348.1, read as the reverse complement.
GGTGAACTCCATGGCTTCTGGAAGGCTCTAGATTTCTCCTTACCTTTATTTCATTGTCTTTCCTATTTCCAGACAGATTATGATGTATTAGACTCTTATTACTCTTAGTTGGTCCTTGTATTAAGGTGACATCTGATTTTTGGGGATTTATTGTAATAACTACTTAGTATTTTATTTGAGATTTATTAAGACTTATGAAATTACTTGTATGCTTTATTTTCCGCACTTAGATTTCGTTTTAATTATGGCTGTGTTGGCTTACTAGTACGGTGGGACTAGTGCCATCACAACTTGGGATTTTGAGTCGTGACAGGAGCTTTACCACTACCAAAGATAGAGACATCAAGAGTGAGAGCACAGTCAACACCTAGACTCTTGAAGGAGCCAATTACGATAGCGTCAAAGAACCTGTTCCTATAAGATTTATGTAAATTATTCTTGCGTTGTAATAGTTATGTTCTTGTGGTTCCAAAAAAATATCTTGATTACCTTCTTAGATGATTGCAGTAGGGTATTATGTTGTATTTGTAAGAGACTTCATACTCGGTAGAGTCATTGAAGAAGAGAAAAGAGAGAGAGACCCAAAAATTATGGGAATTGTTGAAGAAGAGAGAGTAGGGACAGTTTGGAATAGTTCATTAGGTGTACAAGTCGTTGTAACCTTAAAAGTTGCTCGGGTTTACAAGAGAGTTTTCAGAATTCCTGCAGAGATAGGTCGTGGTATTTCCTCCCTTGAGCAAAGAGTATTTTACGCAAAATTCTTGTGTAGATTTACTAATTCTGCAATTTACCTTCTTGTCCAGTTGCTCAAAGAACCTGGTCCTTTGAGTACATAAGTTGTAGCCAAACTAACAAGATAATTCAATAAGATCTTTCTTACCATTTTGCGTAATTGCTCTACAATTCATTGTTATTTACTTATTATATTATCTTCATAAGTAAGTTCCTAGCATCAAGACATTGATATTTGATTATTACAATCTGCGTGCCTTTGACCTCGCCAAATATAAATTTAATTGTTAATCTAAATTTTCTATTTTAGATTAAATAAATATATTAAGATTTTGTGAACCATTAAACACAAATAAATAAGTAAGGTTTTAATTGGTTGGAACGGGCATTAACAATTATAGTCTCTGCCCAAGTTATTAGTTTAAGTGAGAAGCTGGAAAAAAAAAACTATTTGGGTAAGGTTAATGATGATCTCTTGATTATACTCATGAGCAGTTTTAGTCTTTTATGTTTGTCAAAAGTTTCGTCAAACATTTAAAAAACTCTTATACATAAATTTAACATAAACTATTAAAAATAGGATTTTACATTACCTCACATTTGGAGGTGCATTTTATGGAGTTGCTGCTATTTTTGGTCTATTGTAAAGTATGGTATAGTTCTGGTATTTTGATCTATTCTGGAGTTTGTAGCGATTTTTGGTATTGCTATTTCTAAAATTTGACCGTACTTTCTTAGTGTTTCTGGTGTTTTTTTTTTCCACATTTTCCATAAAATCCAATAGTTAGAGTTTGGTAAATACTTAACGTAGACCAAAAGCGCTTACTTTTGAAAACTTAGAGGGTGAAAACTATTTAGGAGCACATTCAAGAGATTATTTTGAACCTGCCAACCAATGTAATAAACCATTTTTGTCATAATTATCGATAGTCTACTTTAAAAATTAGAGCGAACAACTTTACAACCAGTTCTAGTCAAGATCCTTATTTCTTTTTTAAGATATAAATAGATTTTTTCGGATGTGAGTTTTAGGCGCATGAACAAGGAAAGAAGGAACTAAGAAGCACTTAATGGAAAAACTTACTGACACCTATTTTACGCTCTATGATATCAACTTAATAAGAAATGAAATGAGGCAAAAATATGTATATTAATGAAGCATGTTTAAGTGATTAAATTTTATGTGTGAGCACATATCATGTATATATTGAATTGTTGTAAGCACCGAATACAAAATAATTTTTTACCAAAACGGATAACATTTTAGTGCTACATCTAAATATTGTAGGTGCAACCATTAAACTGTAACGCTAATCTCTTTTATTTTTACTCAATAAAGCTCTTCATTGGGACAAGAGACAGAAAAGCTTACAGGTAAAGTTTATTGCAGCTTCAAAGAAACTTAGAAGGAAGACATCAGATTTAAAACAAAAGAAAATGGATCCGTAGCGGGGTATCTACAAGGTTGTGCTCCTTTTTTTTCTAAAGAGGGTAATTAAACTTGAATGGTGGAACACATATGTATGTAAAAGAACAAAACGACCTTTCACCCAAAAATAGTCCACAGATAACACAAGTACCAACATGTAGATCATGCTATACCTTTTACAGACACAAAAAGCCATGTAAATTAGACAACAAAAGTATATATACATTTAAGTTTATGGTAGGTGTATTGGGTAAAATATAGAGGATCCAACTGTACCAATGTGGTCGAGACACGTGGCACGAAGGATGAGGCTTCAGATGAGTCAGCATCACTACCACCGGGGGAAGATCTATAGTGCCGAAATAAGCTGCAGGTCTGGTGTAACACGCAGCTTCTCCGGACCTGTGAGGCCTAACGGTCATCCGTTATTACATAACTGGGGCGTTACAAATTCATTATTATTGCGACTTTATGACCCTCTTTATTATACATTATTTTCTTGGTTACTCTGATCTATGAGTCCCTGACCGCGTGTATAAATTCAACTGAACTGATTTTTCGTGTAAACAGTTTGGCGCTTACCGTGGGGCCGGGACAGTTGTGGTTATCAAAGTAACCATCAGTTGTTTTACTAATTTTCTTTTCAGTTCTCTGTTTTTTCCTAAGTATCCAATCCAGGTATGTCAGAAGTTAATGGAAACCCAAACGTTGTGGACCAAAGATGTCTCCCACTCGGGACCGGATGGACTACCCGCCTCAAACAAAGCCTCGGGGCGCCTCGCCCAGTGGTAGATCAGACAACATGAGGGGATCATGACCTCAACACCGTAGCAGACGATATCCCTACCGATGAACTTGTGCGTAAAACCATCCAGATCCTCAAGGGACAATACCGCGGTGCAATGTCGGAGGTGCAATGGTTAAAACAGATCATTGAAATCTTCATGGCAACACCAGCAAGCCAGGCCGCCGCACCTCCTACGGGTACGCGTAACCTGTGAATAACTCGAACACCAACTGAGGAAACAGGCAAACGGTGGGAGGAGAAGGAGAGGCCACCGAAAGTGAAACAGCTCCCCTTGATCCTTTTCAAGCCGAAGTCCAGCGGTTCATGAGGGAAATTACCGGAAAGATGGATAAGACTGCCAAGGAGGCAGAGAAGAACGCGAAGAAATTCCATAAGCGCCTCAACGAAATTCCTGGGGCACCTCCGGTCGTGGAGGGGCCGAATTCGAAGAAGTACAGCTAGCGGGCATACACACACGAGGTGGCACTAGAGCCGATCCTGAAGCAGTTCAAAATGCCCCATATTCCCAAATATGATGACATCACTGATCCGCAGGATCACATTACGGCCTACTCTATCTTAAGGAGAAAGAGATCGAGTCTGTATCGATCAAGAAGTTTGGTGAGACCCTTGCCCGGGGGTCCATGACATGGTACTCCTAGCTCCCGGGCCATTCCATCACATCATTTGCCATGGTGGCGGATGTTTTTATCAAAGCTCATGCCGGTGCAAGAAAGGTGAAAACCAGAAAGGCGGACATCTTCAGTATACCTCAGGTAGAATCGGAGCGTCTCCGGGATTTCGTTACCCAATTTCATAAGGAGCGTATGTTGCTACCTACCGTATCGGATGAGTGGGCAGTCGAAGCTTTTACCAAAGGTCTGAATCCTTTGAGTTCGGATGCATCTCGAAGGCTAAAGAAAAGTCTCCGGGAGTTCCAAGACACAACCTGGAAGGACGTACACAATCGTGATGAATCCAAGATTCGAGTGGAAGACGACTTGATGAGGGCTTCGTCTTCAGTTTCCCCTACAAAGGCGGTCAAAGGTTATAATCCAGATCGAAACTCCTCAAAGAATCGTTTCCAACCGTATCCTCCGCCAGAAGCTGCCAATACGATTATAGGTCACTTGAGAAGCCTGAAGGAAGTAAAAAAGATAACTTCGAGAAGAACGGACGGGGTTTGCAGCCCAAGAATAATCAGTCCAGTTTCTCGCTGAAAATATCGGAACATTCCAAGCTTTCGGATTATAGTTTCACCATTAGCAATCTCAGATGGTGGATGTTCTGAAGACTCATCCATCATCTCGTCCTCTGAGGCCTTTTCATATCCGACCCAAATTCGGGACTGGGGACGATGCAGTGCGAATTCATGGACCACGGGTATAAGACCACCGATTGTAGACATCTCCGGGAGGAGGTGGCGAACATGCTTGCCAGAGGGCATCTCCGGGAGGAGGTGGTGAACATGCTTGCTAGAGGGAATCTCCGGGAATACTTGAGCGAGAGAGGAAGAAACATTTACGGCAGAGCAAACCCTGCCGAGGAGAAGGACGCGCCAACTGCTCCCCCGCACCTAATCAATATTATTTTCGAAGGAGCTATGATAGCGGGGACTAGCGTCACCGCATCTAGGAAGATAAAGATCTCGGTGACACGAGAAAAAGAACTCGAGTTTTTTCGAAGGATGCGGCTATTACCTTCTCCGATAAAGATGCAGCGAGTGTCACTTTGCCTCATAATGATGCCCTTGTCATCACTGTACTTATTGGAAATTTCCAGGTCAAGCGAGTCATGATAGATCCAGGAAGTTTAGCAAATATACCCTGCTTGAAGATGGTGGAAGAAATGGGAATGTTGGAGAAAATGATACCGGCGGAGCGGACATTGTCGGGCTTCAACATGGCCAACAAAACCACCAAGGGCGAAATCGACTTGCCCGTAGAAGTAGGAGGGGTCACGAAGTTCACAAAATTTTATGTGATTGGCGGTGACATTCAGTACAATGCTATTTTCGAAAGACCTTGGCTCCACGACATGAAGGTCGTCCCCTCAACTCTTCACCTGCTGCTGAAATTCCCTACTCCATACGGGATCAGGCAGATCCGGGGTGAGAAGTCAGCAAATGACATGTTCGTTGTGGAACAGTCTGTAGCAATGAAGGGCCAGACCGAGCCGATGTTTTAGCAATTACAGAGCTCAGGACCTGTCTCAGATGAAGAATAAAAGGCATCAATGAAGAGCAAAAATAACGAAAAGCATGAAGAGGTCGAGGATGATTATGGGGTCCCGAGATATTTTCAACCGCCGGACGAATCAGATGCCACCAAATCCACTGCTAAGGAGTTAGAGCGGGTTGCTTTGCATCCAGAACTTTCGGAGCGAAAGGTCTACCTGGGCACGTGGTTAACCCCGGAGCTCAGGGAGGCAATACTTGCTTATTTATGCTATAACAATGATTGTTTTTCTTGGTCCCATTAGCATATGACAGGTATCCCATCGGACGTAGCAACTCACAAACTTGGAATGGATCTTAGCTTCCCACCGGTTCGCCAAAAGAAGCGACCCATAGTGGAGGTCCGCAACAGGTTCGTTAAGGAAGAGGTTGCTCGCGTTTTAAACATTGGATCCATTCGAGAAGTCAAGTACCCGGATTGGCTCGCTTATAGTGGTAGTTCCGAAAAAAGGTAACTAGTTTAGAATGTGCATAGACTTCAAAGATTTAAATAAAGCATGCCCAAAGATTCATTCCAGTTGCTGAGTATCAATCAAATGATCGATGCTACAGCTGAACATGAAGTAATGAGTTTTCTTGATGCTTACTCCGGGTATAACCAGATAAGGATGCACTCGGAGGGTCAAGAGAAAACTTCCTTCATAACTAATTTCGGAACATACTGTTATAATGTATGCCTTTTAGGTTAAAGAATGCCCGAGCCACTTATCAAAGGCTCCTTAATAAGATGTTTGAACAGCAAATAGGAAGAACAATGGAGGTTTACATAGATGATATATTAGTCAAAAGTCTCCATGTAGGGGACCATATTAATCATTTACAGGAAACATTTTCCATTTTGAGGCAATACAATATGAAGCTGAACCCTGAGAAGTGCGCATTTGGGGTCGGATCCGGTAAGTTCTTGGGATTTCTTGTCTCTCAAAGGGGAATTGAGATAAAAATCGGAGAAGATAAAGGCCACCGAAGGCATTCCAGACACCTTAGAGGACGTAAAGGTCGTACTACGGCTTACTGGGTGGATAGCTGCTCTCAGTAGATTCATATCAAGGTCCTCGGAGAAGTGTCACAAATTCTTCTTTTTGCTCAAGAAGAAAAATGATTTTAAATGGACACTGGAGTGTCAACAGGCGCTCTGTGACCTCAAAGCATATTTATCTTCATCACCGCTTATGTCCAAACCAAAGAACGGGGAGGTGCTGCTAGTTTATCTGGCAGTCTTTGAGGTAGCGGTAAGCGCAATTCTTGTTTGGGAGGACCAAGGTACGCAATTCCCTGTTTATTACGTAAGTCGAATCATGTTGGGGGCTGAAACTCGATATCCTTTATTAGAAAGGTTGGCCTTCTCCCTAGTAATGGCCTCGCGTAAGCTTCAGCCTTATTTTCATTGTCACCCGATCGCCGCGGTTACCACTTTTCCTTTAAGGAATGTGCTCCACAGGCATGAACTCTCAGGGCAATTGGCGAAGTGGGCTGTTGAGTTAAGCGAGTTCGATATTGAGTATAAGCCTCGTGCTGTAATCAAGTCCTAAGTCCTGGCAGACTTTGTGGCTAATTTCAGCCCGGGCGTGGCTCCCCAGGCTCAGAAGGATCAGGGGGCTGAGTCCGAGGTATAGACACTCTACAAGAATGGGGCGTCCAATGTAAAAGGCACGGGGCTCGGTGTTATGCTCCGCACCCCCACAGGTGATGTCTTGAGGCAAGCTATTAATAGCGTGCCTCTCACTAACAATAAAGCGGAGTATGAAGCTTTGATTGCAGGTCTAGAACTAGCCAGGGGACTCAGAGCAGAACTCATTGAGGCGAAGTGTGATTCTCTTCTGGTAGTAAATCAAGTGCACAGAGTGTTCAAAGCCAAGGAAGAGTGGATGCTAAAGTACCTAGAGAAAGTCCTGAGGTTGCTGGCTCGGTTTTAGGAGTGGACGGTGGTGCACGTTCCCCGTGAGGAGAATGTGGAGGCTGATGCTCTGGCCAATTTGGGCTCGTCCACGGATTCGCATAGGCCTAAATTCAGAATCTGTGGTCCAGCTGTTGCATTCGGCCTTAGATCAGTCAGGGTATGATGAAGTCAATTCAACAAGCCTCATATGGGATTGGCGGAATGAGTTCTTGGACTACCTCAACCACGGGAAGCTACCGGAAGATTCAAAGGCTTCAAGGGCATTGCGACTAAAGGCTGCCCACTACAGCATTATTGGTGGTCTGCTTCACCGCAGGTGTTTTTCTGGCCCGACGGCAAAGTGAATATGACCTGAGGAATCGGATTACGTTATACGGGAAGTGCACGAGGGGATCTGTGGTAATTATTCCGATGCGGAATCGCTCTCAAAGAAGCTGCTTCGGGCTGGGTATTATTGGCCAAGAATGGAAAAGGATGGCAAGGCGTTCGTTCGGAGGTGTGACAAGTTCCAGCGGTACGCTCAAATGTTGCCTCAGCCTGGCGAAGAGTTGCACTCGGTTATTTTCCCCTGACAATTCATGAAATGGGGGATGGACATAGTAAGGCCGTTGTCAGTAGGGCCGTTGTCGGCAGGGCCTGGTCAGGTATGATTCGTACTAATCGTAACAGATTACTTCTCTAAATGGGTCAAGGCTGCAGCTTCCAAGAAGATCAGATAGAAGGAAGTGATTGATTTCATTTGGAATTACGGAATCTGTCGGTTCAGAATTCCAAAGGAAACCACTTGTGATAATGGCCCATAATTTATTGGACCCAAAGTCACAAGTTTCCTTGAAGAGTTGAGCATCAAAAGGATCACTTATTCCCCTTACCATCCCAGTGGAAACAGTCAAGCAGAGTCAACAAACAAGAAAGTTATCCTAAATCTGAAGAAGAAATTAGAAGATGCCAAGGGAGCATGGCCTTCAAAGTTACCGGAGGTGCTATGGGCATATAGAACCACGGCGAATTCCAGCACCGGTGAAACTCCTTTCTCCCTAGTGTACAGAGCGGAGGCGTTGATCCCAGTGGAAGTCGGAGCTCCTAGCCCCCGGTACGATTGGGCACAAGAACAGTCTAACTCTCAAGCAATGTCAGTTCAGCTGGATCTATTGGAGGAACACAGAGACCTGATGATAGCTCAAAAATAGCGGATGGAGCGATACTTTAATCTTCGCACCAACCTCCGTCATTTCAAGCTCGGGGACTTGGTGCTACGGAAGGTCACTCAAGGTACTCGAGACACAAATGCTGGAAAGCTAGGTCTGAACTGGGAAGGTCCGTACAAGGTGATTAGTATTGCCGGAAAAGGCTCGTACAAGCTCGAGGATGCAGATGGAAAGGCAGTCCCCTGTAACTGGAATGTAAGTTTCCTCAAAAGATATTATGCTTAGCCAGGGAACTATGACCGGTGGTGCTGCACCTTTCCCTTCGTCCGGTTTTTGTCCCAATTGGGTTTTTTCGACAAGGTTTTAAACGAGGCAGTGCCGTTTGATCGTCATTAGATTTCCCCGGAGGCATCATACAATGTCTGGAACCTCATACTTTGCTTCCAAACATTGTGGGGCTACTATATATAAGATGAAGTACACTAATACCAGGGACTGCTCAGTTGAAATGTCTACATGTATTCGGAATTTATGGAAAATTTATGGAATGGAATTTTCTTACTTTGAAATATGTTGTTCATATTCCTTGCCATGTTAAGCAGTTACTTTCCTTGCCATGTTAAGCAAAAATTTTAGCCATGTTAAGCGAATTTCTTTGCCACGATAAGCAAAGTTCGGTAAATTGACGCAAGTAAACGTTATGCCGAAAGCATTTGTGCCAAAATGAATAAGGAGACGTTCTTTTCTTAGCACCGAGACATAAGGGCCCTCTCTTATAACATTTAAAACTTCGAACAAAAAAGGTAAAGTCCGAAAGAAATTCTAAGGACTTGTTCGCAAATCAGTTTAAGTACGATTCGGATGAAAACTACTCCGGTAAGGCATTTAAAATTGTTAAAGTCCGGATCCTTTAGAAGAAAGGGCTAGTTGCACCTGAAGGCTCCGGAGCAAAATCAAATAGATCAGCCCGGTCTTTGAGGTAACGACAACAACATATATATTATTATTATATATAAGAGGGAATGTGAGGACTTTTGTAGTCCTCACAATAATTTCCCAAATTTTTAAAAACTTTTTCATTAATTACTTTTATGTCCTAATTTTATTTATTTAAGTCAATTTTTTTGTTTTTTGTTTTTAAAGTCTACTTTTCAAAAGCTATCGAGCCTGGGGACTTTTGTAGTCCTTACAATAATTTATATAAGAGGGAATGTGAGGACTTTTGTAGTCCTCACAATAATTTCCCAAATTTTTAAAAACTTTTTCATTAATTACTTTTATGTCCTAATTTTATTTATTTAAGTCAATTTTTTTGTTTTTTGTTTTTAAAGTCTACTTTTCAAAAGCTATCGAGCAATTTTAACTTTGTAGTCCTTACAATAATTTTCAAATTTTTTTAAAACTTTTTAATTAATTACTTTTAGGTCCTAATCTTATTTATTTATGTCAATTTTTTTTGTTTTTGTTTTTAAAGTCTACTTTTCAAAAGCTATCAAACCTCCTACCTCATTTTTCACGTTCTTTGATTTTTCGATTGGTGCTCGATATCCGCATTTGAGCTCCAATTAATCCAAATAATTCGCACCGCATCGCGCCTATTCGGGGGGAGCGCTTCTCCAAAGATTTTTTTCCATATCCATGTTCAACCCCTAATCCCTAATTAAGAGAGGAGTGCTCCATCCGCTACACAAGTTAAATTATGTATTTGTCTTAAAAGTTCATTAACTATGTATAGATTATTTATTTAGAACTAAATAATCTCAGAAAAATTAGGATACATAAGTTATAATTTCATCAAAATAGAAGTTAAAATATTAAAGGAGTGGAATGAAAATTTTGCTTTTATATAACTACCCACTTGTGGGACTACAATGGGTATATGGTTGTTGTTGTTGTTATTGTACACTTGTATTAACACAAATTATATTTCTTTAGTTAAAATATCTCGCTTTTATATTGAGAGTCTGGGCCCGGCTTAGCACGAGCCTCACATAACTAGTATATATATATATATATATATATATATATATATATATATATATATATATATATATATATAAAAGGGTGCGACAATAAAAGTGTGAAGCAAAATTAAAACTTCAAAACATAGAGAGGCTTGAAGGCAAAGAAAAAGAAAAGGCAGTTGTTCAAAACAAGAAGGGAAAAAAAAGGCATAAAGAGGTATGCAAGCCTCGGAGTAAACAAAGCATGGGCACGAAGGTCCGTCCAGATTTTGGGGAATCAAGGAGAAGATGGCTCGCCCTCGTCAGGAGTAGTGGCACCCTTATCCTCGCTATCAGAACTACTATCCTCAGATGTCCTCAAGTTTGCCATAGCAGATTCAGCAGCTGCAAAGTCCACCTCAACATCTATCAAAGCTTCTTCCAAGTCCAGTTTCTTGTCCAAGGCCTCCTGGAAAGCATCCCGCCGGGACTTCAAAATTGAAAGATCGCGCATCAGGTTGGTCCTGGGCTGCCCGGCGCCATTGCATGCTATCCTACTTCTCCTTAAGGCGGGCTTGGGTTGCTTCGGAACTTTTGTGCCATCCCCGAAGGACCTCCAGTTCGCTCGACAAATGGCAGACGCGCACCTGAAGGTTTTGGAGGTTGAAGTTTTTGGTCTGCAGGGTTTTCATCTCTTCTTCCAATCGGTGTCTGGTCTCGTCAACACTCAAACGAAGGGAATGCTTCAGGGATTCGGATTCACGGCATCGCACCCGGAGTGTCTGGACTTCCCGACGCAGTTGGCGGTTCTCAGCAATTACAGCGTCCGGAACCTGCAATTTCCCCACTTCGACTATAGCGGAGGTAGTAGAGGTATGGCATGCGAGGATCTGGTTGGCAAGCTGGTGCAGCAAGAATTTCAAATTTGGTCCATCAGACTGTAGTTGATCAGTGGAGGCTTCACCAGATCTGTTGGTGCTGCAATGCAATGATGAAGGATCAGGGCCTGCATAGTTTAAGGGATTGTCGGGGACACTTTGCCCAGAGGGAATGCCTTGACCTGCTACCTCCGGGACTGGGGAATTTTCTTCATCACTTTCGATGTTGATCAGACCTTGGCTATCCTGGACTTCCCCGCAAGCCTCAATAAAGTGACGTCGGGTCCGCACATGAGAGCCTATCCCTTCAACCGGGGTTCCAGCAATCCTCAGGGGCTCCAGACTCTGCGTTTGGGACTTCGGGTATAATAAGTGGTGGCGGTCACGATTTTGGAAAGAGTCGTGGCGCTGGAAGGAATTTTCCGTGCTGAAGATCTTCGGGCAAAAATCCCGGTTTACATCCAGAGGGGATGCATCAGGGGAGGCAAGAAAATATGGAAAAATGCTGTCAAATTTAGATTTATAGGCTTACCATGGTTTTTTCCCCTCCACCATGCAGCAGTCAAACTTTTCCAAGTCCTGGTTATTCCCGCGGTGGCTCTCAGCAAGTCCAACACCCAGTCAAACATTCCCGGCACAAAATCCGAAGCAAAAAGGCGGCTATAAGAATTGAAGAGGTTATGTGAGGACACGCGAAGAAAAGGAGAAAGGGTCGAGTTCGCTGGGCTTGGCAGATGCAATGCCATAATAAAGGTTTTATTTCGTTATAATGGCAAAGAAAGGTTTGAGACTTTGTTGAAAACAGTCTGAACTTTGTTTAAGAAAGGAAATAATCTGATGGGATTTAGGAAAAGTTCTGGGGGTTTTATAAAGAAATGGGATCTTCCAAATCCCCTGGATCAGGGCGTCTGCAGGAGATGTGGAACATCAATCGTTGCTTCCATTAATCTACGTCGTTTGATATTCCGGGCGAAACGTTGTGATGTTCCAAATTCCCGCGTAATCGGAGCAAGTTCAAAACTCTTCCACTTCCCGGGAAAACCTGCTTGAATCCCGAAAAGTGGGGGGACTATCTGTATTGGGTAAATATAAAGATCCAGCTGTACCAATGTGGTCGAGACACGTGGCACGAAGGATGAGACTTCGAATGAGTCAGCATTACTGCCACCAGGGGAAGATCTATAGTGCCGAAATAAGCTGCAGGTCCGATGTAACGCGCAGCTTCTCCGAACCTGAGAGGCCTAACGATCATCCGTTATTACACAGCTGAGGCGTTACAGATTCATTATTATTGCGACTTTATGACCCTCTTTATTGTACATTATTATCATGCCTTTAAGGCTTATTATGAGCGGGGGCGTAACACATAAAATATGTTCCCCTAGCTTTTAGGATAAATAGAGATGATAATTCTCATTGCAAGGACACTATATCAAGCTAAAACACACAATTCTTACTCTCACATTTCTGTACATTTTATATTCTTGCTATTGCTTTACTAAGCTCCGGAGTCACGGCTCATCGATAACAAGAAGAGTCTAACCTTGGATAAAGCATCTATAATCCACACGCTCTCTCTCTCTCTCGTTCTTTATCTTATTTGCGTCTATTTACAATATTTCATTACTAGCATCTTAATCTTATTGATTACTCTGATCTGACCACATGTACAAATTCAACTGAACCGATTTTCCGTGTAAACAGTGGGCATAGTAATTCATATGAACAAGTTGCTAGTAATTGAGGCGCGCACAAGTTGATCCAGACAACATTCTCATAAAAAAGTATATTGTGTTATATCAAATGAATTTGCTTCTATCTTTTTGCCCAGCAAAATGCCAACTCCATTGTCTCTTCTTGACAACTGCCAAAGGGATTTCCAATTTTGCTTGGATTTTTCCATCATCAGTTCCCTTTCATCCTACCTTCACGTTTTGATCTGTAGCTTTTTACTTATGTATGCACGTACACTTGGCCCGCCTTTCTGCCAGTATCTGCAAAGAACCCAAATAAGGAGTGTTATTATACAATTTCTTGAAATGGGGATCCTAAAAATCCCTTCGCGTTGCTCGTTGTGATCCGAAGTTCTGTAGGATATATACCTTGACTTGTGCCTCCAGCTCTTTAATGTAATCAACTGCAAAATCCAACATATCTGCTGTGTGCGTTTGCTGCAATGAAATTGAAGTAGCAAAATGAATACACTAAAATTTCAACTGTATCTGATTTTGGTGAAATTCTTAAGTTAGGATTCTACCTTGTCCATGTTGGGAACAAGCTCTTGCAGCTTCCTCATTCTTTCACTTATTCGTGTTCTTCTCACCTAAATCAGTCTTAATTATATCAGTACATGCTAAGACCCATGCATTTCAAGACTCGGAAGGATCAAACCGATTTTGGTATGGTTTGAAAAAGTCTAATTTTTGTTATACACAATACAAAAATAAAAGAAATGGTACTCGTATGTTACACGTTTCTTGGAATAACCTGCCAAATCGAACCATTGGCATCCCTATTAAGACCCATGCTTGTCAAAACTCGTAAGAAGCTCTGTACTTATCTCCCTAGCCCGCTCTTCACCGCTAATTGATTAGATCATCAATTTTATCAAATCCAAAGGTCACAAAGTTTCTATAAGCTGAATTTTTTATGAGGGAACTAGAGTTTTTAGTGTTAAAAATGTTTACCCTTTCTGCAATGCTACGAGGGTGAGTGGCACAACCTCTCTTTGCTCTGACATTTAAGGGTGTTGAATCTTGCAAGAGCTTCTCCATGGTACTTGTGGGCAAACTCAAATGATGAGATAGAGGAGGAATTGGCGGACGAGACAGACCTTCACTATTCTGATCATCAAAATCACTTAGGTGTAAGACGATGATTAATCACGCGTACTACACGTTTAACGAGATTAAAAAAAAAAATAAGTACCTGATTATGGGATGTATTTACATCAGAGAATGGCTCAATCTCAATGTCTTCGGTTTTGAGGAAATCGTCGGACAAAATGTGTGAATCTTCCCAAGAAGGCATGGGAAAATCTGTAATGCAACTCTCATCATTTTTATGTTCATTGCCCGTACCGTTTCCTTCCAAGACTTTATCTCCAATTTCAGAGATTGGAGCCATTAGCCCGGGAGAAGCAGGAGGTTTCCCTGATGAGAATCCCACTTGAGTCTTGAAACTTCTCGGAGTCGATAATGAAGTTTCTGTAGCAGCACTAGTACCAGTTCCATAACTCCCTATGCCTCGCATAGGACCATATTCTGTCAATTGCTGGAATTTTAGCAACAAACTTGAACTCTAAAGTCAGATTAAACAGTTGAGATGACCACTAGTTTCCACTTAAAACTCATAAGCAATAATCTACTATTTCTTCATCTTCTTGGCAAATATTTATTAACATATAAGAGACCCTCTTACTTTTACCTCAGAATTTCAGTAGAACTCAGTTAACAAGAAAATAATTTAGTAGATATCCATATCTACGACTGGATATCTCTGGTGTCATAAAGGATGATTAATAACAAGACATCAATCTTAACAAGAATCCTATTTGTACCTTAATGTTATCTAGATTTCAATTCCCATCGGTAATATCGATACACAAGAACTAAATAGCAACTCAACCTATTTGTTTCTAATCAAAGTGATCCTTTTTTTAATCTGCAACAACTAATGTTTTTCATCATATACATGTATACAGTATGAACTATAAGCTTAAAATGAGTTAAATGCACGAGCTTTGCGCTATAATAAGGTTTCTTCACACAGTCACATGAGACAAGGTTCATAACAAACATATAACACGAAGCTAGTATTAGCTTAAAATGGACATACTCATAAATTTCATCAGCACAACACTATTTAAGCAAGAAAATGCATACCATTCCCGATATTGATTGTGTCAAAGAATCCAGCAGGCGAACTATTATAACGAGTAAGATTCAAATTAGCACCACCACCACTACCAGGTGTCAAACGAGCCGAATTCACAGAACTCGTAAATACAAATGAATTATCCATGGCCGATGAACTGGCCACCCTCGACTTGTCAATTTGTTGAGCTTGGCTTTGGTAATTCACAGTACTTTGCTGTTGCAATTGTTGCAGAGTCTCTGGTTCCTTTTTCACAGGTGAAATAAACTGTTGGCTCTGTTGTTGAGTTTGGTTTTGATAATTCATTTGTGCAACCAAAGAGTAATCGCTACTCCTATGTCGCATTAAGCGCTTGTTCTGCTGTATATCCTCTTGTTTTGGAACAATAAAATCCGATGTCACGTTCATATTACTCGTGGGGTTGTCCTGAATTTGTTGATTTGTACCCGAGTTCGAGTCCTGGTTACCAATACTGGCGACAAATCTAGCGAAAACTTGCCCTATATCACTACTTGTTGAACCACGAGTATTTTGCAAGGGAGAAAAATCATCTCTTGCATAACCACAACCACCACCACCAACAGGAGTATTACTTAATAGGCTAGAGAAATATGAACTTGGTGCAGATCGATACCTAGTTAACCCTGAACTAATTCGTTGCTGCTGAACACGACTATGATCCATTTTAATCTTCTTCTTCTTTTTTTTTTTTTTTTTTCCTTTTTTGCGGTATTATGGTTTATATCAGCTGGAAAATCTCAGTTCACTCTAAGAAGGAAAACTTTTAATTAAGATGTTTATTTAAGACCTTATTATAGGAACAAAGATGGTATATCCTAAAGCTAGATAATACGAACAACCAACAAATTGTAGATAAAAATTCACAGAACTTCAAGATTTTCACATAGATTCTACCAGTAGAAAAAAGGTGGAAAATCCATTTGAATGTGAAGACAATATCAAGTATGAAACTAGAATTCAAGAAAATTCACAAGTAGAAATTAAGAGAAAGTAGAAGGTAATTAAGGACTAAGAATTAAGAAAATATGTAAAGTTAGAATATTGGAGTAAGCTAAGGTATAGAAAAGAGAAAACAAAAGAAAAAGAAGAAAAGGATAAGATAAAAAACAAAGAGTCTAAGAGTCTAAGGACAGAGAAAGAAAACAAAGTTGTTATTCTAGTTCATCGGGAAATGGACACAGTGCTGGCAAAGATGGTGGTGGCGGTGGTGGCAGTAGAGGTAGGTGGAGTAGGGGGGTGGTTGGAGGGGTGGGTTGAGGAGAGTGAAAAGTAGGGAAGCCAATGACAACTTCAGCAACAGAGATCAGAGAGAGATCTCGGGCTTTCTTTCTTGGGAAGTTGCAAGTGTTTTTCAAGACTCTGCAATAAATAATACGTAATGTTGTTTTCTCATTTTTAAGCTCTGATATTTATGACTTTCCTCTAATAGCCTTAAAGAATGCTGTTTATTACTCACGGATCTTTATATTTTGACACAAAAAAGAAACTCATGGGAGTGACATTATTTCTCTTCCGGACAAGGCAATAATAGCACTGTAGATCCTCAAAATGGAGGGTTAGAAAAAAGGAAATAAATACGGTTGAGATGTGTTTTGCTAACTAGCTGGTGATAGTTTAATAGTCTATTTAGCCAAGCTTATTTTTTTCCAAAAGTACTTATTTTTTTTTTCAAAAAGTGCTTATTTTAAAACAAAGTGAGGTGCTTGGCCAAGCCTTTGGGAGAAAATAAATATTTTTGGGGAGTAGCAGAAGCAGTTTTTCAGAAGTTAAAAAAAGTTATTTTTTCCCAGAAACACTTTTTTGAAAAGCACTTTTGAGAAAAATACACTTAAAAGCACTTTTTAAAAGCTTGGTCAAACTTTAATTACTGCTTAAAAGTGCTTTTTAAATTAATCGGCCAAATACAAACTGTTTCTCACAAAAAGTACTTTTTAAAAAGCACTTTTCAAAAAAAAAATACTTTTCAAAATAAGCTGATTTTAGAGGCTTGGCCAAACAGGTTATAAGTAGGAAACTTTCACACCTGATAGTGCAGGTAGGAAACTAAAAAAAAAGTGATACTTGAGGTATGTTTTTGACCCTTAACTTTTGGAAAAAAAAAAAAAGATAAGGCAATAGAAACATACCTAAATTATGGTGAAATTATCATCGCACACTTAAACTATGAGGTGTGCTCTCATCCCCTCAGCTTTATACAGGGTCCTAGTACAACCAATTTTTATTTTTTTTTTGTATTATTTAACCTCTTCACTAATTACTTGATAAAGCAAATAAGTTAAAACATAAATATGCATACACGGGCCTATACTAAACTAAAAAAAAAAAAAAAAAAAAAAAGGAATCTTAATCTCTTATTTCATTTGATTCTTTCAGACCCAAAAGGACGGGGCCTCTTCATCTCTCAAGTCTCACCCCTTTATGGTGGTTGGATTTTCACTTTATTATTTGTAGTATATACTTCAATGGAGCATGAATTTTCCATTCTTTTTTATAGCTGAAATGTTCTTTGCATTTAATAGACACAAGGGACGTGGACATTTCTCATATTTGTTTCATTATGTTCTATGCAGAAAGCTTTGCCTTGAATTTATTCCTTATGCATAATTATTGATTAGCTTTACGAGATGCTGAATATTGCTCAAATCTTGACTTTATATTGTTGTGTCTGAGATTTGAAGGACGATGATCTAGTCGGTTGAGGTCTGAAAAAATTAAATGAAATGAGACATTAGACACCTTTTTTTTAGTTTAGTATACGCAAGCGTATGCATATTGTATGTTTTAGGGATAAGGCATCATAAGCTAAAAAAAAGGTTAAAGTTGCCCTTATTCAGTGGAGTAAAAGCACTTATGGGAATATATTTCAAGAAATTGAAGCATTATAGGATGTGATAAAGGTGCATGAGATTCAGTTTGAGTTACAGCCCTCACCCAGCAATAGAGAAATATTACATAGGGATCAAGCTGATCTTAGCAGGTACTTACACTTAGAGGAACAATTTTGGAGGCAAAAAGCTGGGCTACAATGGTTTGAGGAGGGGGATAGGAATACTAGATTTTTCCATTCCTATGTACAAGGGAGGAGAAAGAGATTGAAACTAAGGAGAATACAATACAGGGAGGGAATTTGGCTGGATGAGACAGAGGAGATGGCAAGAGAGGCTGTAAATTTCTTCAGCAACCAATTTGCCAAAGAAGAAGACCCTAGTAGTTTTGAAATACTGGATCATGTACCATGCATGATTTCAGAGGATCAGAATAATGGCATCATTGCATTTCCAACTGAGGAAGAGGTTAAACATATTGTGATGAATTTGAATGGGGAAAGTGCAGGAGGACCAGATGGCTTTAGTGGTATGTTCTTTCAGAAAAGTTGGGAGATCATAGGGGGAGATGTGACTAATATGGTTATTGCTTTTTTCTGTGGTCTTTGAGCTCCCTAAGTTCATAACTCATACTAATTTAGTTCTTTTACCCAAAAAAGATATCATTAATACCTTTTCTGATATGAGGCTTATTAATTTGAGCAATTTTGTGAACAAGATCTTCTCAAGGTTGATTCATGAAAGGATGCAGAATTTATTACCAGACTTGATATCCTTAAATCAAGCTGGTTTTGTTAAAGGGAGAAGTATAGTGGAGAACATTTTACTAACACAAGAAATTGTATCTGATATTAGGCTAAGGACCAAGACTGCTAATGTGGTGATGAAACTGGACATGCCTAAGGCATATGACAGGGTGTCCTGGCTTTTTCTAACAAATGTGATGAGGAAGATGGGTTTTCTCACATAGTAATTGATATGGTTTTTAGGATTGTGAGCAATAATTGGTACTCAGTGCTAATTAATGGTCAACAGCATGGTTTTTTCTAATCATCAAGAGGGGTCAAGGAAGGGGATCCTCTTTCACCCACTCTGTTTATTCTAATAGCAGAAGTATTGACCAGAAATCTGAATCAGCTACATCAGATCCCACAGTTTAAAGGCTTTGGTTTACCCAAGTGGAGTCCTAAGGTAAATCATCTATCCTATCCAGATGACATGATCATATTTTCATCTACTGATGTGAATTCCCTGAAGTTAATAATGGAGGTATTGGGAAGCTATGAGAAGACATCAAGCCAGAAGATTAATAAGGAAAAAAGCTTTGTCTATTTACATCATTCAGTGACAAATGATATTAAGGTGATTCTAGAAGTAGTGACAGGAATAAATAGAAAAGATTTTCCATTTATTTATCTGGGATGTCCTATTTTCTACAGTAGGAAGAAGATTGAATTCTACAGTCCTATTGTAACAAAAATTATGAAGAGATTACAGGCTTGGAAAGGTAAGATGTTATCATTTAGGGGCGGGGCAGTTTTGATCAAGCATGTACTGCAAGGAAAGCCTGTGCATTTATTATCTACTCTTAACCCACCTATAGGGGTGATTAGACAGATAAACAAAAATTTTGCTCAATTCTTTTGGAGTAATACTGTGGGAGGAAGGAGCAAACCGTATCATGGATACCAACTCTCCGTGGCCGCGACTCGTGCCCTAGTTGGACACCCATACGTACCTTGTCCGAATTAGCAAAATATTAAAGATAAAGAAAATCATAATTTAACAAGGACAAGTGGGCATGCGCACGAAGGCCGATAAGGCCGTCACAAAACATAGATAAACTCTAAACGTACGCAAATCTCACGAAACATATACGGAACCCACACCATGTCTACAGACTACGAAACAAACAAAATCGTATGACGGGACGGGGCCCCGTCGTACCCCGAATGAATATGTACATATGAAATAAAAGTCTATACCAAATCATGGGCTCAGGACAAGGGAGCACTTCAAAGCAGATGCTAGATAACCTAGGCGAACGGATCGGCAAATCAAACGTACGTACACACGTGGCACGAAACGCGACCCGAAGAAAGGGGTCGAACGAAAAAATGTCTGAATATGTAAAGCGAGCGTAATAAATAACATTAAAATCGAACGAGAATGTGCGGAAAACAAATGAGATCGCATAGTAATCGAAAATGCGTATCGAAACCATAAGTAATGCATGCAGAAAACATATGTCAAAGCCGGCCCCTACGGGACTCGGTGAAGAACATAGGCGCCCGTCTCCGGCGCCAAAACACATCATACTTCGAGTAAGGGAATATCTCCGAAACAAATCATAACATACCAAATGGCCATATCGAACATAATCAACGAGATATCGACATAAGCGTACATGGCGCGTCATACACCATAACCCATGTAGCGTATATACACGCCCCCCCCTCACACGGTTAGGGCGCGGCGAACAATGCGAGAGACATACGCTTGAGAACATATCCGGCCCGGGCTCGGTGTGGGAAACATTGAGGCATCCACGAGTGGAGTAGTGAGAAACTAAATGCAATAAAATACCATAAAAATTTCCGGAGACTATGAAGCATAGCGAATGACAAATCAAGGTAATGAAATCGGACGGAATCATAGTACGTACCTTTCGGACATCACGATGTAAGTTATGTCGGGACGAACGTTCGGAGTCAAAGTACATATCAAAACGTTTCGTCGGACTTAATGGAATATTTAAAATGACTTTTTGTTTAGTAGTTAAAACATTCCTTGAAAGCGCTCGAAGACAAATCGTAAATACAAAAGGGGAAAATCGGAAATAGTGGGCCCACCTCGGTCAATTGAGGTGGCGGACGAAATCATAAACATTAGGCTCTTAAAGTTGTCTATAAAGGTTTCAAAGCGATTCAAAATCATTTGCGAAAGATACGAAGGTTTAGGCACTCTTATATCCAAAAGCAAGCATTATGGTTCATTTGGATTATTTGAATGAATAGTACTTAAAATCAAACTCGAATTTCTAGGAGCAGAATTATCCGAGGGTCCGTTTTCGGCCTAATAGGTCTAGGACGTGCCAAATAGAGAATAGGTAAGCTTTACATACCTTTCTCGCTTGTTGAGCCTGTCGAAACTCCGATCCCGTTTCGCCAAAAATCTGCAAATGGTCATATTGACCAGTTACTATTCATGAGACTCACAATTTCCAATCTTTGGCTAATATTGTTTTATAAAAATTAAAAGCACCTCCCCTATACATATATAGCACCCCCGAGTTTCAACTCGGCTCAAAATAGTCAGCAACAACCCAACAACAACGCCAAGAACATCAACAATCACTACAAGCCACAACATAACATAATTAACTTACTTCCCGACATAATGCAATAACTCCCATTCCGACTTCACACGTCCAAATCAATGCCATCATATTCACATTCATTACTAACTAAAATCATTACAATGCCATTCGAAAGCATTCCATATCATTTCTACAATATTCACATAAACTATACAAAATACAACTTTCCACCAAAGTCGTAATTTATCCGGATCCTCTAATCTTTAACATACATATTCATAACATATTCCTATCCTCCAAGTTCATCAATAACCATCATAATTCACACCTTAACAACTTAATTATCATAAGGTCATAAAATCATACTTAAACAACATAAGCTTCAACATTCCATTTCACTACAAACTTACGTCATTTTTCCTTCATTTACATTACAAGATTCACAACAATACAACCAACATATTAGGCAAAGATAATTCACTTCCATTCCAATTCTCTACTTCATGTAGCCACACCCTACATTTCCATATTCCATCAAATTCATCCATCTTTCATTTCCAATATAAATTCCATCATAAGCACAACTAAAATACAACATAAAACTCAACATAATTACACTACACATATTCGGCCACATGCATACATGCACTTCCACCATGCAAACTTCCATATTATTATATATTCTACTCATTTACACATACTACAACACAAACAAACCTTCATAACATAATTAGAAGGGATGAATTCTTACCTTCCTCTTCAAGTTTCTTCACTTCACCAATTCATCCAAACGACGAAACCAACGGGTTATCTTCCGAAATAATTGCACCACGTTGTAGAGGGACCTTGAATTGGTAGGAATATAACAAGAAAACAATTTTTGGAACAAGATTTTGATGGGTGATTTTTCCATCACCTTGGCCGAATGGCCCTTATGTTTGGTTCTTGATTTTCTCTTGTTTTCTCCTTCTCTCCTTGTCTTGAATTCTCTAGAAAATTAATGAACCTTGGCCCCTTATATAATTAAGTTGTCACATGACCATGCACATGGCTTGGATTTAATTCTTTTCCAAGCCATGGCCGGCCACCCACCTTGGGTTGGGCTTGGCTCCAATTTTTTCTTTTTTTTTTCCAAGTCCAACATCCTTAGCCCACATTTTTGGTAATTCATGAAACCATTTTCCAAAATTCCAATTTTGCCCTTAGTCTTTTCCGATATTTCCACATCTACATTTTCCATAACCAACTTATGAACCAAACAAGATCAATGCATTTCATTGTCCTTAACTTGTCTCGAAAATTCCGAGATTCCCAAAGGTGAAAAATACGGGTTATAACACCGGGTATCATGGATACAGTTATGTGTACCTGAGAAGGAAGGGGGACTTGGATTTAGATCTTTACATGATGTGTCCACGGCACTATACTGTAAGATATGGTGGAGTTTCAGGACTATTCCATCTCTTTGGAGTGTTTTTATGTTCAACAAGTATTGCAAGAAGGATAATCCAATGGTGGTTCAATGGAAATATGGGTCACAGAACTGGAAAAAGCTGCTACAAGCTAGAGACATTATAGAACATCACATTTGGTGGCAGGTGAGGAAAGGAAATACTCTATTCTGGTAGAACATCACATTTGGTGGCAGGTGAGGAAAGGAAATACTCTATTCTGGTATGACAATTGGACTGGATTAGGGGCACTTTACTATGCTACACAAAGGGATACATATGATGACTCAATTCAAAATGTGCATGAATTGGTGAAGGATGGAAAATGGGATGAATAAAAGCTGCAGGGTCTTTTATCAGAGGAGATAGTACAACACATAGTGGAGACTGTAGAGCCACCAAATAGTCAAGACAAGGAGGATGAACCATGGTGGATTCTGAGCAATAAGGGGCAATTTTCAGTGAAGACTACATGGGAGTACTTAAGAGTTAGAGGACAGGAGAATGATCTTTATAAGAACATCTGGATTAAGGGGATACCTTTCAAAATTTCTTTCTTTATTGGGAGCTGTTGGAAGTTTAAAGTCCCAATTGATGAGGTATTGAAGAGAATGCATATTAACTTAGCATCTAGATATTGGTGCTGTTCAAATCCTAGAGAGGAGACAACACAACATTTATTTGCTAAATCTGTGGTACGCTAACAGGACTTGGTCCTTTTTCTCTTCTTTTGCAAGTTTGAATATTCAAGGATTACAATTACAGCAAATCATAGTGAAATGGTGAAGTGAGCCCGTAAACAACAGACTTAAACTAGTATTTCAAGTTATGCCAGCTGTAATTATGTGGGAACTGTGGAAGAGGAGGAATGCTTACAAGCATGGAGATAAGAAATAAGTTGGGAGATGTATATTTCAGGTGTATACTACTATTCAGAGATTGTTGAAGGTTAGAAATCCATCTATTCAGAATATTCCTAATAGATGGGATGAACTTTTGCAATTATTAGAAGGTTACAAACCTAAAGTGAAAGTCATTAAGTTATCTGGCAATCACCTCCTAGAGATTGGATTATTTGCAATACTGATGGTGCAACCAGGGGAAATCCAGGCAGAGGGTCTTATGGTTTTTGTGCTAGAAATGAGGAAGGGGATATCATTCATGCTCAGGCAGAGGAATTAGGGCATATCAGTAACACAGAGGCAGAAGCAATAGCAATAGCGATATGGGAAGCAATTAAATGGTGCAACATTACATAGAGGAACAAGGTGATCATTCAAATAGACTCATTAATGATGCAGAAGATTCTAAATGATGAGTGGAAACCACATTGGAATATTGTGAGATACATAGAAGACATTAAATTATTTGAAGCAGGAAAGCAGTGCAAATACACACATATAATGCGAGAAGGTAACAAGATGGCAGATGCTTTAGCAAACATAGCACTAGATATTGGCCCTGTAAATTGCCAATATTTCATGGAGCTAGATATCAAGCTAAGGAGAATCATTAACAGTGATAAATCGAAGATCTCGTACATGAGAGTAACTTGCAAGTAGATCTTTGATGAAAGACACTCATCAGAGACAGATACAGCTCAGATTTTCAGCTCATGCAAACAAGGAGATACAGATTAGAGTTCAAAATACACAAAATCCTCAGATAGAAGCTTGGGAAAAGAGATACATTACCAGGGGCAAAAAAAACGGCGATTGGGAGCATTGAAGCCACAACAGAGAGTCAGAACCACTACTGGAGTCTCAAAAACACCAATAGTGGCGATCATCATCCTCACCTGCTAGGAGTTTCATAGGAACGACAAGAATTTCTAGAGAGAGGCAGCAGATAGAGAGAGAAAAGTAAATGAAGGTTGCTGACCTAGTTGCCTAATCGAGGCTTGGTCCAAATATTTTTTGCTGTCTTTTTTTTAGTACTTTTAGTTTACATTGTTTTGCTTTTTTTTTTTTGGACTGGGCTAATTTGTGGCCCGGTTCTATTGGACGTCTGTTGATTTTTTTGCTTCCATTAATAAAATGGCCCAAGAGGCCTAAATTTTTATTTTTTTTTTTTTAAAGGGATAAGGCATCAGTATTCCCCTGAACTATACCCAAAGCTCCAGGTAATTGGTGAATGTGGTAAATAATTATACGAAAAAATAAGTTTGGGGGAGGGGAGGGGGTAATAGAAACGCAAAAAATTCAGGAGGTAATAGAACTCCGCATAGTTTAAATGTGCAATTAACAATTTCACCATAATTTAAGTGTGGCTTTGTACGCAGTGTTTTAAAAGGCGGGGGCGTGAGGCGGGGCGGTTTACTTAGTACTGGGCGAGGCGTAAGCCCCATGAATCTTTAAATTTTTAATTTATAATATGGTAAAATAGTATAATGACACAAAAATTATAAAATATATATAAATAGTTTTTAAAAATTAATAACATGATTAAAGAAACTCATAGAAAGAAAAACTTCTAACATGATTTTACAAGTATAAATAATTGCAATGATTTAAAAGTTATTATGAGATACAAACCATTTTTAACCCCTTAACTTTCAAACAATAAAGGAATCACAATTTCTAAAGCATACTACTATCATATATACTATGCAATTTACCTCCCTAAAAGAAAATAATCAATAAGCTTTATCAAATTATAATTAAAACATCACTCCTTTATGAATAAAAATAAAACTAGGTTCAAATAGCAAAATAAGAAACTATGACAATTTTGAGACACATGACAAAAACGTGAAGACTAATGGCAAGTGAAGACGTAAAATTCGGCTATATATTTTTAAAAGAAATGTTAAGTGGTGTTCACCCTCGCAGTGTTCTCAAATAGTAAATATGCAATGCTACGGTTCGTTATTTGTTATTCTCAATTGTCTTATATCTATAGATGAAGCAAACTATTAAGCATCATTCATTTAATAAAGAATTATGAGGGTTAATAATGTTAACTGGGCATAATTTGTGTAAGAACTCCTACGCGAGCTCCGAGCGTTGGGCGTTAGGCGTGTTTAGAGTGTACAGTCGGGCGCTTAGGGCGTAAGCCTCACAGAACTAAGCCCCACACATAAGCCCCGAGGCGTTTTGCCTGTGCCCCACCCCAGAGCAAGCCCCGAGGCGAGTCCCGAAACTGCCTTTTAAAACACTGTTTGTACGTACCTTGACCCTTTATCTTTTAAAGTTTTTACACACCTTTTTAACAATTAGTGTTCCACCATTAACAATAAAGGTAGATTCGAGAAAAAACTAATGAATAAGTTTTTTCTAAGAATATCAAATATTTTGAAACAAAATTAGAGCTTGTTTTAGGTTCTTTTAAGCCAAAATAGTTTTTAAGCACTTTGTAGTGTTTGGGTAAAACATAAAAGTGCTTTTAAGCACTTATGTTTAAGCTAAAATGACAAAAATAAGTCAAAATCTATTTCCTAACTTATGTAAAGCGCTTTAAACACTTATTTTAAGCTAAAATAACAAAAATAAGTCAAAAGCCATAAGTTAGGATTCCTAACTTATGGCTTATGTTTACAGAAAATGGCCAACTGAGCCCCCAACATTTGACCGAAATCCCAACTACACATCTTATCTTTGCGGGGGTCCTATTAGCCCCCTGGGCATTTTAAAAGTAGAATATATTGCTCCCTAAATGCTGAGGTGGCAAAGAGAGTATATTTCACTCTCTCAAAGAGAGTGAGAGACAAAAATAGATTATTAAAAGTTTATTTTTATTTAATTTTCTGATTTTTTAAATTCTTTCTCTTTCTTTTTCATTTTCTTTCTCTTCTTTCTTCTTCTCTTCAACAAGTCACCTGATTTTGATTGCCGGAAAAATTCACCGGCAAAATTCATTATTTCCCATAATAACAAATAAGATCAAAACAAGAAAATTCAGGATCATATTCAGAAAAGATCAAATTCGTCAGAAATCAAAACCTAAGAAAACGAGATACGGGAGTTCATGTTTTTCTTGGGGATTGGGATTTTTCTTTCTAGATTGTGTGCATTTTTTAGAAGAACAAATAGGATAAACATTGAGGAAAAAGGAGGACACAGGACTGAGAGACCAACAAATAGAGCTCTAGATCGCCGTCCAAACATCACCTTCATTTCACCGGTGACCGTCGTTCCCCACTAGTTCAGTACCGGAACTACACCAATTTCACCATTGTTGGTTCTCGTCTGATCCAATCATCTTCACTGAAATATTAGATACACAAATAGAAAAAAGGAATAAAAGACCCAATTGAAAATTTGAACGACCCATCAATCTAAATGCTAACATTAAACAAAATAGGAATCAAATCAAGAATTTAGCTAGATAAGAAAACTTCATATCATGAAAACCCAAAACAAACCTGCAAATTTGAGTAATACTAGACGAATCTCTACACTAATTGCTATGAAAAAGATCAGATCTTGAAGTAAGGAAGGAGATTGTGACATGCTCTGAAGAAGCACAGGTGGAAGAGAAAGGAAAGAAAAAGAAATTTAAAAAAATGGAATAATCCGGCGACCGGACCATCTTTCTCTTCAACTCCAACGACTTTTTTATTTTAATTTTTTTAAAAAAAAATTTAAGCTAGTGCAAAGTTTTCTTCTTTCAGGGTAAGAGGAATTTCATACTAATCTTTGGTTTTCAATGAAACCATACTTTGTCTGTTGATTTTTGGTAGCCTTTGAATGATGGGTTTCTCTTTTTTCTTCAATTTGGAGCTCTGAAATTGTTTAATGGTGGAAGTATGTTGGAAAGAAGAAGAATTAGGGAAAAATAATAAAAAAGGATTTAAATGAAAAATATACGTGTTAAATGCTGGTTGGCGCGTGTATTTCACTGCATACTTCAGATCTGGGTATAGCATTTCAGGGAGCAAATTATTTCACTTTTAAAATGACCAGGGGGTCATAGGACCCCTGCAAAGATTTGGTGTGTAGTTGGAATTTCAGTTAAACGTTGGGAGCTCATTTGACCATTTTTTCCTTATGTTTATAAGCCATAAATTATAAGTCTAATCCAAACAGGCTCCTAATTTGTTAAAAGGTTAATATTTGGAATAGAAAGAAGTGTCAGGTAAACCATAGATTTTATTGGTTAAATAAATTTATTTGTAGAAATATACTAACACTAAATTAGTATCAAATATTCTTAAACATTTTAAAATACAAAATGTGCAATATTGGCAAAGAAAGTAATTAAGTTTATTCCCACTCTATTCTTTCCACCTCTTCTTGTTCTTTTTTTTTACTTCAGTGATGTTTTCAAGACAAATTCATCAGCCCAATACAAAGTCATTATGCAAGAACCCAAGGCAGGCGCATGAAATCAAATTATTGATATTGCTCACAAGTTCAGTTTGTTTATCAAGGACTAGCCCCTCAAGATTCTACTTTTTTTGCTTTCTCGCTAGATATGGATATGATTATTCATGATTTAGTTGATGCTTTTCCCGTACACGTATTTTTGGACCACAGTTGAGTTCGCAATAGAAGAAAGAAGTCCTTCCTAGCAAAGTATAGTAATTAGGGAAAGTCCGTGATCTATTGAAGTTGAAGGAACTTGGGAAATTCATTCCCCAAAATAGTAATTTGGGAAACTAGAATAATTTTACTTGTTTTGGAAAAGAAAGGTACTTGAAGAAGGAAACCCAGTAATATTAAAGTATCCAGTTCTGAGCTTGGGGTATACTATGCATACCATACGAGGAAATGGTCTCATATGATCATTCACAATTTGAATAAAAGAAAATAAATATCTTCAGCCCTCGTGTGTTAATTTTAGATTTTCTTATGTATAAAAATGAAAATTTCTTGTAGAAAAATATATAACTAAAAACAAATTTGTAAAAGTTTACAAAGTCTGACCCGTTATGTATAGTGGGATGGGATGTCTCATAATAATTAATAATAATCTTAAGAGGCAAAAATTTATTAATTATTGTTAGCGCGGAAATGATAAAAACACATTAACTAATGTGGTTCGGATCGATGTGATCCTAGTCCACGGAGAACGGCCGGCACTTTTATTAATATCAAGAAAGAAAGTAAGTAACAAGATTGAATATTCTTAGTTTCTATGTTCTACTTAATAAATTCTAGCTAGCATGTATTTATACTACTAGGTCACACTCGAAAACCAACAAAGAAAAAAAAAGTTTCCTTTTATTTCTTTCCTCTTTTGAGTAGGAATTGGCTTGAATATCTTCTCAACTTCACAATCTCCACCTTGAGATGAATTTCGAGCTTATGAATGTCATTCAGTCCAATGTCTCTGAGCCTACGTGAGCTAACTCCGTGTAGGAAACAAGAGACACTAACCGAAACCTTGTACATACTAGTAGCTCTACCTTGCCCTGTCGTTCTCCATCCTGACGCATCAGTTGATGCGAACTGGGGCCAAATTCATTCAATGACTGAACTTGACAAAAGGAACCACCTTGGTCAACATATCAGCTGCGTTGTCCTTTGTGTCAACCTTCAAGACCTTTCGTGCCTTGTTCAACAACATCACGAATAAAATGGAATCTGATATCAATGTGCTTGGTGCGATCATGAAATCTCTAATTTTTTATCAAGTGAATAGCACTCTGGCTATCACATTTTAGAGTTGGTTCATGTTGAACCCTACTCAATTCTGACACCAAACCTTTCAATCATATAGCCTCCTTATCCAGTCGTTCGTTTATATATATTCAGCTTATGTTGTGGACAAAGCAACTATAGACTGGAGAGTTGCCTTCCAACTTATGGCACTACCTGCAAGAGTAAAGATTTAGCCCATTGTTGATCTCCTTCTATCAAGATCACCTGCAAAATCAGAATTCACATAACCAAGGGTCGAGAAGCCTTCATTTCTCATCCCACAAAAAGTTAGACTAACATTCGAAGAACCTTTAAGATATCTCAATATCCACTTAATGGCTTCCCAATGCGTCTTACCCGGATTAGACATGAGTCGACTTTCCACATTCACTGCTTGAGCAATATCAGGCTGAGCGCAAACCATAGCATACATAATGCTACCAACTGCACTAGAATAAGGAATTCTTGACATGTACTCCACCTCTTCCTTTGATTGCGGTGCCATCAGAAGAAAGTCAGAAATGTTGTGCTAATGGTAAAGTAACGGGTTTACATTTATCCATGTCAAACCTCTGAAGTACCTTCTCAATATACTTCTTCTGTGAAAGAGGTACCTCACCGTTCTTCCTATGAATCTCCATTCCAAGGATTTTCTTAGCTTCACCTAAATCTTTCATGTCAAACTCCTTACTTAGCAGTTTCTTTAAATCATTTATCTCTATCATACTATTAGCAGCAATATTATCAATATATAATAGTAAATAAATATTTGAATTACCAGACACCGTCATGTGATACACGCAGCTATCAAATGCACTTCTCGAGAAACTTTTTGTAATCATGAATGCATCAAATCTCTTGTACCACCGTCGTGGTGACTGTTTCAAACCATACAAAGATTTCTTCAATTGACAAACCTGGTCTTCTTTTCCTTCAATAAGGAAACCCTTGGGCTGATTCATGAAGATCATCTCTTCAAGTTTACTATGTAAGAATGCAGTCTTGACATCAAGTTGATGAAGCTTCAAGTAATAATGGGCCACCAAAGCTAGTAACAAACGAATTGAGCTATGCTTCACGACTGGTGAGAAAATCTCATTGGAGTTGATTCCCTCCTTCCGACAAAAGCCCTTAACAACCAATCTCGCTTTGTATCTAGCATCTTCTACACCCGCAATGCCATCCTTTTTTCTGAAGACCCATTTGCAACTAACAGTTCTTTTCCCGTTTGGTAGACTCACCAAATCCCATGTCTGGTTCTTGTGCAGAAACTCCATCTCTTCGGTCATGGCTAAACGCCATTGATCAGCTTCACCACACATAGTAGCTTCTGTATAGCTTAAGGGTTCCAGATCCTTTATATCCTTCTCGGCAGTAGCTAATGCATAGGCCACAAGATTAGCTTGCGAAGGTTGAGGATAATATTTTGGATTAGGCTTCGGAGTTCGTTTTTCCCTTCCAGTAGCTATACTGTATGGTTCACCTTCAGGTACTACTGTGTAAGCTTTTTTATTATATGACTCCACCTGAGTCACTTGATCCTCATGCTCGATGAGTTTCACATTTTCCTCCACCATTTCTGTTGTAAGAACTTTCTGTCCTGCAAACTCAATAGAAGTCTTTCCAGGATCAAGCATAGAGGCCTTATCAAAATTAACATCTCTACTGATTACAAACTTAAGAAGATCTAAACTCCATATTCTATATCCTTTTACCCTTTCAGCATATCCCATAAATAAACCTTTTCGAGCTCTAAGTTCTAGTTTTCCATCACTTACATAATAATATGCGAGACATCCAAAGATTCTTAAGTACGAGCAATCAGGCAGTTTAGCTGACCATACTCATTTGGAGTTTTGAAGTCAATCGCCGACGCTGGAAAACGATTAACAACATAACAAGCAGTATTTACTGCTTCTGCCCAGAACTCCTTAGGCACCTTGGTATTAGAGAGCATACATCGTGCTTTTTCAAGAAGAGTGCGGTTCATCCTTTTAGCTACTCCATTCTGTTGTGATGTATGCCTAACAGTTCTATGTCTCAATACACCATGATTCTTGCAGAAATTGTCAAACTCTTCATTGCAAAACTCCAAGCCATTATCTGTTCGAAGACACTTAATCTTTCTGTCACACTGATTTTCAATTAATGTCTTCCAGTTTTTGAAATTCTCAAAGACATCAATTTTAGCTTTTAAGAAGTATACCCAAACCTTGCGTGAAAAAATCATCAATGAAAGTAAGAAGATACCTCTTTCCACCCTAGTATAGAACCCGAGATGGGCCCCATAAATCTGAATGAATGTAGTCAAGTAACCCTTCAATTTTGTGCTTGCTCGTGCTAAAGCTGACCCGTTTCTGCTTTCCAAGGACACAATGCTCACAAAAATCAAGTGTACTAATCTTCTCACCTTTCAAAAGGCTTCGGTTGCTCAAAATTGCCAACCCCCTCTTGCTCATGTGACCTAA
Source organism: Lycium ferocissimum (assembly GCF_029784015.1). Classification (NCBI taxonomy): domain Eukaryota; kingdom Viridiplantae; phylum Streptophyta; class Magnoliopsida; order Solanales; family Solanaceae; genus Lycium; species Lycium ferocissimum. The sequence goes on along the minus strand of NC_081348.1, from coordinate 65,777,540 downwards.
TCTCATATGCCACATCTTAGCCTTGTCATCATCTGATAACTGTGAGGTTGCAGCATTAGTAGTACCTAGAATGGTGCTGCCCATAAGTACATAAAGACCATCCTCCAGTTTGGCCTTTAACATGACCAGAGAACCCTTGGTCACCTTGCAGATTCCACCTTCACCCGCATGCTTATATCCGAGCTTATCAAGAGTACCAAGAGAGATCAGATTCTTTTTCATATCAGGAACATGTCGAACATTAGACAATGTTCTTATGATGCCGTCATGACACCGTATACAGGCTGAACCAATGCCTGCTATTTCACATACTGCATCGTTACCCATAAGTACAGTCCCACTCGTCTGCTCGTAGCTAGTAAACCAATCTTTTCTGAAGCACATGTGAAAGGTACAAGCTGAATCTAAAATCCACTTGTGTGTCTGAATGTCATCTGTTGAAGCAGTTAGCACATAATCTTCTCCAGATGTCTGAGCTACCTGAACCGTAGATGCACTGGCTGTTGTTTTATCAATCTTCTTATTCGGGAAATCCCTCTCAAAGTGACCCTTTTGATGACAACCCCAACATTCAGCATCCTTCCTACTCACCCTTTTCCTAGACTTTGACCTAGCTACTGATTTGCCTCTCCCTTTTTGGCTTGAGCGACCTCTAACCGTAAAACCCTCACCATGGTTCTCTTTCTCACCACTGTTGATATAGTTTCTTAATTCATCCAAATTCAATGCATGTCTTACCATCTGTAACATGACCACCTCCTTACTGTACATCATTGAATTAACTACGTCTTTGTATGCCGGTGATAATGAAAACAGTAGAGTGCACGCTAGTTCTTCATCTCCCACTTTAATATCAGCATGAGTAAGATCCATAGCTAATTTATTAAAAGCATCAAGATGATCCTGTAAAGTTGTACATGTCTTTATCTTGACGGTGTGTAAACGCTGCCTTAACAACATTCTAGTTGTTACTGATTTCTTCTGGTAGATATCTTCAAGTTTCTTCCGCAAACTGGCAGTTGTCTTCTCGATGCTGACTTCACATAACACGTTATCTGATAAGGATAATTGAATTGCGCTAAACACATCCATCTCAATCTTCTGCTTCTTGGACTCTTTTGTATTTTCGAGATACGAGTCGTCCAAAGCATAGACTGATCTTTCTCTCCGTAACAACGCCGTGATCTTGATCTTCCAGATGTTGAAGTTATTACTTTGCCTATCAAAATTCGCTACCTCAAACTTCATAGATGCCATAGTCTCCTCGTCTCCTAGATCTCACGACCTGTAGGCTCTGATACCAATTGTTAGCGCGGAAACTATAAAAATACAGTAATTAATGTGGTTCGGATCGATGCGATCCTAGTCCACGGAGAACGGCCGACACTTTTATTAATATCAAGGGAGAAAGTAAGTTACAAGATTGAATACTCTTAAGTTCTACGTTCTACTTAATAAATCCTAGTTAGCATGTATTTATACTACCAGGGCTAATCCTTTCCTAGAAAGGATTCTAAATCCAATCACACTTGAAAACCAACAAAGAAAAAAAAAGTTTCCTTTTATTTCTTTCCTCTTTTGAGTAGGAATTGGCTTGAATATCTTCTCAACTTTACAATCATAGTACATGTTTCTTGACGCACTAGCATAAAGTATAAACATTGATCATCAATAGTGACTTGAGGGTGGAATTAATATAGAAACAACCGCACGTGATAGAGAAGATACAAGGTGAATGCAATTATGCACGATTTAACGAAATTCGACGTTAATACTTATGTTCTTGGTTAAACTAGTGAGAAAATTCTATGATGTATATCTCTAAACTAGTCCCTGATAGCCCGTGCTGCTGAGCCCGGGCCCAAGATTAAGATAAAGAGAACTCATAATTATAAAAGTTTTAATTAGGAAAAAACAATTTGTGCTGCGTTCTTTTCTGGCACAACTCATTTAATATGGTTGCTTCTTAATTATGTATCGTTAAATTATTTAAGTTGGCCACATAATTCGATAACTTACTAAAAGAATTCTTTATGGGGAAGCAAGTATTGCAGGAAATAAGTATTAAGAAGGCACATATAGTTTGATGCTTTGTAAACTAACATAATTTGAAGTATGAAAAACAATTTCAAACTAACCATAATTGTAAACTGAAAAGACATTTTAGCATTTTATGAATTTTGTTAACATATAATTTTTAGTTTAAGATAAAAATAGATTATTTTGGTATATATTGATTAGCACTCGTAATTTCATCAACATATCTTTGGTAAAATATGACAATTAAAACCTAGGTCTAAATAAATCTATAGACACTATATTTATTCTTTCATTGAGAGATTTAATGAACTTAACTATAAATACAAATAAAATAAATTTTTTTTAAAAATGACTTTTAACTTATTTTAATATATGCTAATTCTAACTAAATCATAAAAAATATATTAAAAATATCAAAAATTAAATGTTAAACTTTCTTTTCCTTTCGAAAAATCCATGCGAGGAAATGTATTTCTTTTTCGTTTTTCTTAGTCTTAGTGAAATATTATTTTGTATAATTTACATCATAATAACCTTATAACTAAGCTATCAATCTCAAATAAGTTAGGATCGATTAAATTTCAATAATTTAATCATGTCTCAATACAACGACATATCTAATAATTTTGTTCCTTCCGTTTCTTTTCTTTTTTTTTTTTTTTTTTTTTTGTTGAGGATCGATCTTGAAACTCATTTTCTATTATACAAAATTGAGTTAAATATCGTACCTAAATTTATATTTTCAAAATACCAACTAAAGATCATTAATAAACAAGAGCATGGGAAATTTAACAGTAATTTTAAAATTTACCAATTGAAAATATCATCTACAGAATACTTTTTTAACAGTAAATAAGTTCTTTAAATTATTGTATTTTCTTATCTTTGTCACAAATGTTTCTGTTAGATATGACATCATCATTTTGGACAACTTTTGAAGGATTTTAAAGGATCTCAATTTTGTTATATTACCCAATGTGGCAATCAAAGTAATAAAGAAATAAAGTAGGTATAAAATTATAGGATACAAAAAGTACATATCCACTTACAAAAAGTTAATTTGAGGGATCATATATTATCAAAATAGGTTTGGAAGTGTCTTGATTTATTGAAAACATACTTTGACATATGATACAATAAATATCAAATACAAGGGCAAAATTGAAAGTGCAAACTTCTTGGTTAGCAAGCTCCCCAATAAGAAAGTTGAGAAGTAATCAAGACTACAAAACCCATTACATTCTCACTTATTATATAGAGCAAATAACTAGGGGTTTTATAAATAAAATAGTAAATAATAGGTAATTGAAATTTTAATCATGCAAATCTGGATTATAACGTCTGAAATCAATTATCAAAATGTCATACATACAAGTCTTCCCAATTTTCGTATATAAAAAAAGAAAGATCTCGTGAAAGAACTAAATAAAAGCAAAATGCTGAAAGCTTACAATCTCTGTTTGTAGTCTTAATCCTAAAGGGAGATAAGTACAAATTTTTTTTTTTTCTTAAGCTTCCAAAACATTTGATATTATGCTTGGTACCAGTACTCTCTAATAATGTCTTTTAAATGTAATTCACAAAACTAACCTAAATAGTAGCTTCAAGGGTAAACGAGCCCTAAAAAAAAAAAAAAAAAAAAAGAAAGAAGCGGATTTCAAGATTTTAGGGCCACGCTACACTTTCAAATTCTATACCAAAAGTTTTCAAATCAGAACTACTTTTAGATAATCATTAGTTAATGCATGAAGCTTAAACACTCCTACCGTTTCAATTTATGTGTTATAATTTGACTAGACACAAAATTAAAAAAAAATACTTTTGAAATTTGTGGTGTAAATAAGCCATAAATATTTATGTGACTATAAATTATAAAAGGAGAAGTTTTAAGTTAAATTATTTTAAAAAATAGAAATGTATCATTTTTTTTTAGACAGACAAAAAAAAAAGTATATTATATAAATTGAGATAGAGGGAGTATAGTTTTAGGATTTTCACGAATTTAAATAAATTATCCCCATGAAAGTAATTTCATATTATGGTTAGAGTGGTTGGACTAGATAGGTCAGTTAAGCACAAATCGATATCTGAACATAAAGACGAAAGATTGCTTGATTTTTTATGTCACCAGATGCACAGGTGTATGTTCTTTTTGGCTTCTTGTTATTTGTTTATATAAAGTAAGATGCACAGGTGTATGCTCTGGGGACTAGGGAGAGGTGTTCAAAATTTCCTAATTAATTCAATAACAATAAATTAAACCATTGTTAATACGCTCATTACAAATGTAGATTTCGTAATCTATAAAGCCTGACAAGGACTATTAAGATAACAATAAACTTCCTCTATTATCGGAGGTTAGAAGAGGACATATGCAATTCTTTTCTAAATGACTTATATCATTTGGTTCTATCTTTATTTAGGATGCTTACAGATGTTGACATATATGACGTGTACACATATAATAACGGAAAAAGGGTCGAATTTTCTCCTTCACGACGTGAAAAGGATCAAATTATTATATTAGGTATGTTATTCTTGTTGTTTAACTGTGCGAAAAGGATCATATTTATCCTCCATTATACTATCAGTCCAAAAATATTCCAAATGTTATTCAAGTGGTTCAACTATCCCTCCTCAATTAAGGCTGTTCAAGATGGACATCTAATTCGATGTGGAACTGACAACTTGGTGAGGTGAACACCACGTGATATGCTACCTCACCGCCCCAATCCATTTACCCCCGCCCTTCACTTTTTCTTCCACCACTAGCATCTCCTCCCCCTCCACTAACACTACCACCATTAGCACCACCACGACCCCCATCTTCGCCTTCACTTCCGCTCAGATGCGAAACTAAAATTTCTTAAATATGGATTCACCACTAAAAAAATAAGGAGAAAATGTATTAAGTGGGGATTGATCCCTACACCTCCAGGTAAACAACTCAATCTTTAATCAAGTGCACCATTTAGCTTTTTTGTTGTATGAGTTCCAGCAGATAATATTATACTAATTTTAGAAAATATATACATAAAATACCTAATTTTACGGAGAGACTATGCAGTCACGTGCCTCAAAATTATTACTCAAATTCACCCCTGCTTCCACTGCCAACACAATTGAAATTATTCACTGCACTTAAAATAATTTAAATGATAAAGTGAAACTTCAAACAATCTACATATTTTCCTCATCATATCTATTGTTTTACCCTAAGTTGTGTGGACTTGTTATGGATCAGCTAACCCAAGTATCTGAGGCCCAAGTCAGTAGAGAAATTGAGAATGGGCCTGGGACCATTAGGAAAAGCCAATGTATCAAACAACCCAACAAAAAGCTACAAGACTATAAAAGCTACAAGCCTGTGTCACGTGAGAAGCATAGGAGAAGGAATCAAAGTTAGTTATGTGCAGGAGCACGACCAGAGTAGCGGGCACGAAAGAAGTGATACCAATATTCTCTGAATTCTCATCCCGATTCTTTCAAGTTCTCTCATCCCCTTCTGTCTTATTGTTTCAGTACTTTCCCTATCGCAGTTTTTTTTTTTTTTTTAATGAGTTGAACTACCAGATTCCTTTCTTGTAATTGTTCTTCTAAGTAATCAATTTAAGTATTGCTACTGTTCCTTAAATTTGGTTGAAGTTTGTTCCATTTGGTGCTTTCATTGATTTGGACTCCATGGCTGATTCTAAGAAAAAGGATTCAGTCGTTCCGTCCGGTTCTTCTAGTGACTTTTCTTAGTTATCAAGTCGGGTGGACAATTTGAGTCAGTTGGTGCAGGATTTTATCGCGGACGATGGCTGTTCAGTCCGCTGCTATTGACCCTATTCGCCCGCGGCCGGCCGATGTTTGTTTATCTCCGAGATCTAACTCTTCTGCTCCGATGACAATCCAACACAAACCAGCGGTGGTGGAACTTAATCGTTTTAATGGTCAAAATCCTGAGGCGTGGTTGTTTCAGGCCGAGCGCTATTTTGAGTTTTATTCTATCTTGTCGGTTCATCAACTTTCATTAGCGTCGTTCTATTTGGACGGCGAGGTCCTCGACTGGTATCGCTGGATATTTCGCAACAAGCAGCTCTTTGATTGGCTGCAGTTTGCTGAGAAGCTTCGTCTCCGATTTCAGGATCAGTCTTTACATTCTCCAGAGGGCAGGCTTTCGAAGCTTGTATAGATGTCCACTGTGTCGGATTTTGGAGCTCGGTTTCAGGCTATCTCTAATGAAACGGTACACTTGCCTGATGAGTTTTTGGTTGGGTGTTTTATTTTCGGTCTCCTGCTGGATATTCAGGATGAAGTCGCTATTAGAGAGCCCAAATCTTTAGAGGAGGCCATACGTTTAGCCCATATGTATGAGCAAAAGTTGAACTATGCTAAAGGGCCAGTCCGTACTGCTTTTGCTCGGACCCAGCCCCTCTAACCGAACCATACTGCTTCGTCTCTTTTGACTCTGTATAAACCAGTGTTGACACTTAATTTTTTACCTCCAGTAATTTATTTTAATTATCCAGAGTTTTCGAATCTCAAACAGAGTGAAATATGTATTTTATGAGCTAAAATTATTTTTAAAAATTATTGCGATAATATTTTGCCATTTTATTTGGCAAAATGAGTGCAAATATTTATTGTAAGTCATTTAAAATATTTTACATATTAATCTTAAAGCATTTGTCAAAATTAATCAGAAATAGCTCAAAACAATTATTCAATTAATGGTTTAAATTATCAAATATTGACAAATATTTTACTCCGTTTAATGCAAGAAATTTGATTAAGTAAGTAAATAATCATTTTACCTCTCAATTTTACAAAAAAAAAATTGCATAATCAATTTGCATTTGCAATTTTTGAATTGATCATAATTGGTTAGATGCTTAATTGTGGTTGTATTTGAAAATTATTTGTGATTAATTGCGGCTACAATTGAAATAATCAATTCTTAGTTAACTATGGCCATATTTGAAATAGCCAATTAAGTCAATTAAGACCATAATTGCAATTGAAGTCCTTTACA